>NC_091951.1:32370913-32670913 GCF_031021105.1 Erythrolamprus reginae | reverse complement strand
TTTGGGGCTCAATTGTGATCGAAAGTCGAGGACTACCTATAATTTATTAACTGCAGTGATTTTCACTGCAGTTAATAGTATAATAATTTGCATAATAAAATTGCATTAAAATTGCACTTCACATGTTATGTCTCACTTACCGACAGAAATGTCCAGCTGAATTGTGATCGTAAATTGAAGAAAACCTGTATGTTAGTAGTGAGACTTTCAATGGGTTCTTGGAACGTTCTTCATGGTGTATGATCTGAATTGTGCCTTGCAGGACTCTTCTGGTATCTAAATCCATGTCTCTTTTTTTTTCACTAGGCCCCTGAAAGATTATCTCTCTTGAAACAAGCAGTTGAATTCCACAGCACCCTGACAGAGCAGGTAAATTATCCTCCTAAAGCGTGTGGGGTAGGCATATTTATTTTTAATGTCTTTCAAGTCAACTTTGAAGTTGGCAACGTTTCCCTTGGCAACATTTTCAAAAATGGTTTGCCATTGCTGGCTTCTTATGGCTGAGAAAAATAGCAATAGCAATTAGACTTATATACCGCTTCATAGTGCTTTTACGACCCTAAGTGGTTTTACAGAATCAGCATATCGCCCCCAATAATCTGGGTCCTCATTTTACCCACCTTGGAAAGATGAAAAACTGGGTCAACCTTGAGCAGGTGGTGAGATTTGAACTGCTGAACTACAATTAGCAGTTGGCTGAAATAGCCTGCAGCCACCACCAGCTTACATGTGAAGCCAAACAAGTTGGCTTCACACGTAAGATTTCTCCCTCTGAGTTTTACCCTGTTACCATGTTTCCCCGAAAATAAGACCAAGTCATATATTATTTTTTGCTCCAAAAAATGGATTAGGTTGTATTTTCTGGTTAGGTCTTATTTTCAGAGAAATACAGTACTCATTGGCTGAAGATCTTAACTCGGGCTTATTTTGCGGGCTTATTTTGCTAGGGCAAACACATAGTCCTTGTGCTAGGGCGAACACACAAGGACTAAAGTACCAGCTTGATGACGAGCGGGACCTCGTCGAAATGTCACCAGAAATCTCTGAATCCTACATGGGAAGAAACCCGAATATGCCAAGACCTTCATACCTGTCCCAGCTCCTTTTTGCCTCTAGGCCCAACCCAGGGCCATTACAAGGCAGTTAATTTATTCATAGCCAACAAACTATGTTCTGTATGTAACATGTGATAAATATAAATATATATATATCACATGTTTTCGTAGATTTTCACGGGTACAGGTATGAAGTTCCTAGCATATTCGGGTTTCTTCCCGTGTAGGATTCAGAGATTTATACTTATAGGCCGCCCAATTCCTTCCAGACTCTGGGTGGCATATAACATAAAAACACTATAAAACAATCTAAAACCCATTAAAAATAACATTCATCCTGAAGTGGCCGGATCAAGATGGTATCAAATTATCCGAATTGCCTGTTTCCCTTTGGCTGAACATGCTGTAGGAAAACATCAGATTGTTAATAGACATGGTCTAAACCAGGGAGCTCCAAACTTGACAACTTTTTAAGGCTTGTGGACTTCAACCCCCAGGATTCCTCAGCCAGCCATGAGAGTTGAACTCTGGGAGTTGAAATCCACAAATCTTTAAAGACTCAGATTCAGTTTGCTGAGCATATATGAGTTCAATCTGCCTTCTAGGGGTAGCTGATTTTGTGCGATATCTTTCCAGGCTCTGGATGGACAAGGCATCGACTGCCATTTGCTTGGACTGAAAATGGAGGCCATAGCGGATGGCTTCCACGTGCCTGAGCTTTTTATGGATATTTCCTATACCTTGGCTTCGTACTGGAAACTCTCCACAGGACAGGTACAGACAGACAGCTCTAAATTTGTACTTCTTTGATATACAGTAATACCTCGTCTTACGATCTTAATTGGTTCCAGGACAAGGTTCGTAAGGTGAAAAGTTCGTAAGATGAAACAGTGTTTCCCATAGCAATCAATGGAAAAGCCAATAATGTGTGCAAGCGCATTAGGAGAATCCAAAATATTAAGGCTTAAAAAAAAAAAAAGAGGTGGCCAGACAAAGCTGAGGGGAACGGAGTGGGGGGAGGGAGTCCCAACGAAGCAAGGTGAAAAGAGCCTCTCTTGAGCTCCAGGAGTCCTTGCCTCCCGTTTTTGTCCCCCCCACCCCACTCTGCTCATCTCCCCCACACCTTTCTCCTCCCTTGAGCTCCATGAGTCTTTTCTTCCTGTTTTTGTCCCCCTACTCTGCCCATTTTTGCGATCCTGGGATTCCCCTCCTGGGATTTCCCTACAGTATCGCATTTTTGAGGAAGCCAGGAGGTGGGGTTTCTCATGGAGGGGAGCCTCAGGGGATCCCAGGATCACAAAAACTGGCACTTGGCTTGCAACGAAAGTCTGGAGGCGGGATATCCCAGCGGCTGCGGCAGGTTCGTAAGTTGAAAAAAGTTCGTAAGAAGAGGCAAAAAAATTCCGAACCCTGGGTTCGTATCTCGAAAAGTTCGTATGACGAGGGCTTCGTATCATGAGGTACCACTGTATTCCTGTATTACAGAATCGGCCTTCTCCAGATCCCATCCGCCAAACAATATTGGTTGGTGGGACCTCAGAGAAGAGCCTTCTCTGTGGCGGCTCCGACCCTATGGAATCAATTGTCCCTAGAGATTCTCATTATCTCCTCCCTACTGTTCTTCCAGAAAGCCGTCAAAACCTGTCTTTTCCAGCAGGCCTGGGATTAAGATTGATTGTTAGTACGCATAGTGAGTTTTTTATGATATATGTGATTTTATTGATGGTTTTTTACTGCTTTTTTACTTGTATTGTATTTATGTTAGCCACTAAGAGTCCATTTCGGAGTGAGCGGCATAGAAATGCAATAAATAAACTCAGGTTATGATATTCTCTGTACAGCTAATCCCTGTCTTAGATAGTGACCCTTGGCAAAAGACATTTTTACTCCAGGGAAATAACAGTTGGCTAGCGTAACCTGGCTGAAACCTCAAACATCAACCGATTCCATTGCAAAATGTTGAAACCCCACCCCAGATTTCCCATCCACCACCCTTAAATACCTATAGAGATTTGTAAACAATTCCCTAGAGTAACCAAACTATAAACTACTTCCTTTTCCCATACAAGTATTCTTGTCTTTTTCTTAGTCTTCTAAAGTGGGCATCTAGCAAAGGCTCATACTCTTCCTCCTCTAAGTCAGACCCTACTGTCATTGGCATATCTGCCACCTCTGGTGATTCTTCAGGTTCATCCAGATCTATTTTTCCCTCACTCTCACTTCTCTGCATCAGCTGGCAACATCACTGGCTCACCAAGATTGGTCTGGCTCATCCTTCTCAAAATCTATCATTACCAGAATTGGTCGAGGACCACTCACAACAGACAGTTGCAATCGTGATCACCTTTTGGGACCTTCTGACCTTCAGCAAAGTCAGTGGGGTAGCCAGATTCATTTAACAACCGTATTGTTGTTGTTGAGAGCAATCATGGGCTTTCCCAAAGATGCCCATGTTACACCAACACTCCGCAGTCTGCATTGGTTGCTGATCAGTTTCCGGTCACAATTCAAAGTGTTGGTTATGACCTATAAAGCCCTTCATGGCACCAGACCAGATTATCTCAGGGACCACCTTCTGCTGCACGAATCCCAGCGAACAGTTAGGTCCCACAGAGTGGGTCTTCTCCGGGTCCTGTTGACTAAACAATGTGGTTTGGCAGGACCCAGGGGAAGAGCCTTCTCTGGCGGCCCCGACCCTCTGGAACCAACTCCCCCCAGAGATTAGAATTGCTCCCACCCTCCTTGCCTTTCGTAAGCTGCTTAAAACCCACCTCTGCCGCCAGGCATGGGGGAATTGAGATACTCTTTCCCCCTAGGCCTTTACAATTTTATGCATGGTATGTCTGTACGTATGTTTGGTTTTATAATAAGGGTTTTTAACTGTTTTAGTATTGGATTATTATTATATGCTGTTTTATTGCTGTTGTTAGCTGCCCCGAGTCTGCAGAGAGGGGCGGCATACAAATCCGATAGATAGATAGATAGATAGATAGATAGATAGATAGATAGATAGATAGATAGATAGATAGATAGATAGATAGATAGATAGATAGAGATAGATAGATAGATAGATAGATAGATAGATAGATAGATAGATAGATAGATAGATAGATAGATAGATAGATAGATAGTGTTCTGTCTGGGTCACTCCGGAAGCTATGACCAACCCAAAAAGATAAGCCACACACACCGGTAGAATTCAAATACAGTTTTAGAATGTTAAAGAGAAACGAAGCTAACAGAAAATGTCCTTACAAAGCAGGAAAACACTGGAACTCCAAATATATACACAAAGGCAATTGTCCATACATAAATATAGGATTCTTGCTGCCAAGACGAGGCTGTAGATAACAGACATACACCTCCCACGGTTCTTCAAGACTGCTGGGCCACGAGCCAGGAACAAAAACGCCGAGAAAACAATGCAGGTTACAGCAACTCCAAAGTGATAACACTCCACATGGCTTCAAGAGTTTGCCTGCCTTATAAACCCTTCCCTGCTAATGAGGACCACACCCAAGCCCTGGTGTTCCTTATTCAATGCTGATAATATTTCTTCAATTGATCCTTCCTTTGATCTAGACATCTCTGTCGCATGTTAATGGCAGCTTGTGCTTCATCACCTAATGACTCCAAAGACTCCAAGCTACTGGCTGGGGAGAGCCCCTCCCCGGGGCTCCCATGCTGTTCTTCCTCGTCACATTCCTGACTGTACTCTCCCCCGTCCGACTGCCCAGACCCCTCCTCTTTGCTGTCATCCTCCTCCAGGCATGGAGCCAGCAGAGACGCAGCTGGTCTTTGATCTGCCTCAGGCTGAACCACGATAGACAGGCAGGATAGATAGATAGATAGATAGATAGATAGATAGATAGATAGATAGATAGATAGATAGATAGATAGATAGATAGATAGATAGATTAGATAAATAGATAAAATGGGGCAAAACTCACTTAATATTAATGTCTCACTTAACAACAAATTGTTGGGCTCAATTGTGGTCGTAAGTCAGAGAACTACCTGTATTCAGATGGGGTTTTTTTCATCCCACTTCCCTTTTGTCTTTTCAGGTTGCTTCCCGCACGGACTGCATCATGTGTTACGGGCCTCTTGTGCCTGACGGCTACGCTGTTTGCTACAACCCTTTGCCTACCCATGTTAATTTTGCCGTCACCGCCTTCAACTGCTGTGAGGAAACCAATGCCACTTACTTAGCCGGAAACATCCAGAACGCCCTGGCTGATGTGGGGGCCTTGTTTGGGGAACTTTGGAGAGCACCAGCCTGAAAGACTCTGAGAAATATTTTTTGACTTTCCTTCAGGCTTCAACGTGACTGAGTGTTAGGCTTAGGCCAACAGATGACCCATCGTTGTTGAGAAATCCCCAATCTCTCCCTTGCCTTCTTTTGGGCCAAAATTTGGGATGTAGCATCCCTCAGCACTCCTAATCCGTAATGTGCTTTGCTAGCCCTTAAAAGGATGTGTGGAGAAGTGGCTGTCTTTATATAAATATATACATACATCTTCAAAATGCAAGATCAGATCCTAATTTATTTCCAGAATAAAGACATTTAAAATATATACATAGATATATATATGTATATTTCTCACAGGAAAAGTGCTGAGTTAATTGCTTGTTTAGATCAGTGAAATATTTAAAACCAAAAACAAATTTTGACTGAGTTGCAGGTCCATTCCAAAATGGCGTTTACAGTATAGTGAACTACGATTGTGATTCATGTTCTCATTGTGCCTTACTTTAGTTGCCCTCAATTTTTGGGGCACCCAGGACTAGTACCATGGGTGTGTGTGTAGTTTTCCGAGTTACCTACCGTATTTCCACAAAAATATTATTTTTTGTTCCAAAAGATGCATTAGGGTTTATTTTCTGGTTAGGCCTTATTTTGGGGAAAATATGGTACTAATTGCATCCGTCTGGCAGCTGATCTTAATTTGGGCTTATTTTGGGGTAGGGCTTGTATTACAAGGAACTTGAAAAATCATGCTAGGGCTTATTTTCCAGTTGGGTCTTATTTTTGGGAAAACAGGGTAGCTCCTGAGCATGTGCAGATGGAAGATTCACTCACTTGTGTGGCCCAGTTTCTAATGAGCTATGGCCCGATTTTGGGGAATCTTGCTTTTTCCCAGGAGTTCTCAAATGTTTATGGTAGGATGACCTTCTAAAACGATGAAGTGATTTCTCGGCCTCTCAACCCTTAAAGGAAATGGCTTTCATTGGGATGAGGTCTGGTGAAAGAAATAAAAGACATCACAAGTTAAAATCTTATATATGTATCTAAAAGGGAGTCTTAAACTTTGCAGGATTACAATGGGATGACTTGAGGAACAATGTCTTGAGGTATCTTCCATTCCGTCAATGTGTTGTTATTGTTGTTTTTTTTTAAATTGACCAAGTCTGTCAAGTTTCTCTTCAGGATTGCAAGGAAGAAAGATTTCCATGGACATTTTAATTTTATTTCAGATTTAATGCTGGTAAAAAAAATATTAATGATGGGTGGTAAAAGGGTGTGTATGATTGATTATTGAAAACTGAAGAAGGAAAACTCCAGCTGTCACTCATTAGCAAACTCATTAAAATGGGATCTCTCTGAATTGAGTGAACTTCTTCCTACCAAGATTGCTTAACTCAATGCTTCCTAAACTTATCCCTTTGTTATATCCAAAACCGCTTCTCAGAAAACCTTATCAGAGTTTGGGGACCGGTCCTAAACCTTTTCTTTCAGCACCGTCATAACTTCAAACAGTCGCTGAACGAATGGTCACATCTTCGAAAACTAACTATGCAGGCAGTCCTTGACTTACGACCACAATTGAGCCCAGAATTGATGTTGCTAAGTGAGAAATTTGTTAAGTGAGTTTTGCCCCATTTTATGATTTTTTTTTCCTTGTCACGGTTAAGTGAATAATTGCATTGTGTTAAATTAGTAACATGGTTGTTAAGTGAATCTGGCTTCCCCGTTTCCTGAAATTAGAACAATTAATCAGTGGGAACGGCTTGCCTCCAGAAGTTGTGAATGCTCTAACATTGGAAGTTTTTAAAGATGATGTTGGATTTGTCTGAAGTGGTGTAGGGTTTCCTGTCTAAGCAGCGGTTTGGACTAGAAGACCTCCAAGGTCCCTTCCAACTCTATTATTTTATTCTATTCTATTCTCTTTTTAAAATAATACTAATATAACAACAACAACAGAGTTGGAAGGGAGCTTGGAGATCTAGTCCAACCCCCTCCTTAGGCAGGAAACCCTACACTACTGCAGACAGATGGTTATCCAACATCTTCGTAAAAACTTCCAGTGTTGGAGCATTCACAACTTCTGGAGGCAAGCTGTTCCACTGATAAATTGTTATAACTCAGGAAATTTGTCCTTATTATTATTTATTGGATTTGTATGCCGCCCCTCTCCGCAGACTCGGGGCAGCTAACAACAGTGATAAAAAACAGCATGTAACAATCCAATACTAAACAACTAAAAAAAACCTTATTATAAAACCAAACATACATACAAACATACTATGCGTAAATTGTAAGGCCTAGGGGGAAAGAATATCTCAGTTCCCCCATGCCTGACGGCAGAGGTGGGTTTTAAGAAGCTTACGAAAGGCAAGGAGGGTGGGGGCAATTCTAATCTCTGGGGGGAGTTGGTTCCAAAGGGCCGGGGCCGCCACAGAGAAGGCTCTTCCCCTGGGTCCCGCCAAACGACATTGTTTAGTTGACGGGACCCGGAGAAGGCCCACTCTGTGGGACCTAACTTGTCGCTGGGATTCGTGCAGCAGAAGGCGGTCCCTGAGATAATCTGGTCCGGTGCCTTAGTTCTAAGTTACTTCTCTCCTCATTTAGTTTCCACCTATTGCTTCTTGTTCTACCCTCGGGTGCTTTGGAAAATAGGTTGACTCTATTCTATTCATTGTATTCTATTCTGTTGTCTTTGCTTGTCAGAAATCATAAAAAAATGATCACAGAACATAACCGATTCATATTCATAAATATGAATCAGTTGTCAAGCATGCAACTATAAATCACGTAACCACAGGGATGCTGCAATGGTCATAAGGGTGAAACATGATCGTAAGACATTGTTTTCAGTGCCGTTGTAACTTAGAACGGTTACTAAAGGAACTCTTGTAAGTCAAGGACTACCTGTAAAAGACTCCTGATGGTGCAGTGGTTAAAGTTCCCTCACAGATAATCCTCAACATACAACAATTCATTTAGTGACTTTAAACAGACACTAAATGAACTGCTGTAAGTTGAGGACTATCATAATTATACAAAAAAAATATCATTGAGTGATCTTCATGTCATTTCAATCACCATTGGTCATTTCATCAAATTTCCCTTGAGAGGAAAACTTCAGTATTTTCAAATACAGTGATACCTTGTCTTACGAACTTAATTGGTTCCGGGATGAGGTTTGTAAGGTGAAAAGTTTGTAAGACAAAACAATGTTTCCCATAGGAATCAATGGAAAAGCAATTAATGCGTGCAAGCCCAAAACTCACCCCTTTTGCCAGCCGAAGCGCCCGTTTTTGCACTGCTGGGATTCCCCTGAGGCTCCCCTCCATGGGAAACCCTATCTCCGGACTTCCGTGTTTTTGTGATGCTGCAGGGGAATCCCAGCAGGGGTATCCCAGCAGCGCAAAAACGGGTGCTTCACTGGCAACGGAAGTCTGGAGGTGGAGTTTCCCAGTGAGGGGAGCCTCAGCGAAATTGCAGCATTGCAAAAACACGGAAGTCCTCAAAACCCCACCTCCAGACTTCCGTGTTTTTGTGATGCTGCAATTTCACTGAGGTTCCCCTCGCTGGGAAACCCCACCTCCGGAGTTCCGTTGCCAGCGAAGCACCCGTTTTTGCACTGCTGAGATTCCCCTGCAGCTTCGCAAAAACACGGAAATCCGGAGGTGGGGTTTCCCATGGAGGGGAGCCTCAGGGGAATCCCAGCAGTACAAAAACAGGCGCTTCGCTGGCAACAGAAGTCCGGAGGCGGGGCATCCCAGTGGTGGCGGCTTGGGTTTGTAAGGTGAAAATAGTTTGGAAGAAGAGGCAAAAAAATCTTAAACACCGGATTTGTATCACGAAAAGTTTGTATGACGAGGCGTTTGTAAGACGAGATATCACTGTATACACATGTATTTGATTACATATGGCAATCTTTAAGTCAATTTATATTTATTATTTCTTATTATTTGGATTTATATACCACCTCGCTCCTGGAGGACTCTGGGTGGCTATGTCCATATTGCACAATTGCAAATGTCCCTGTTGCAATTGGGCAATATGGTTTATGTTTTGTCACCATAAATTGGATAAATGTACCCCACTTTGTGAAGTATGTTTAACTGAAAAGAGAATGACTCTTTTTCTAGCAAACACATCCATTCGATCTTCATTTTCCATATGTTGAAGTGCTCTTTTTTCCCTCTTATATTTTATCTGGCACCTCCCTTATAAATAATTTGGGGTTCTTATTGGGATCTTGATTTTCAGTTTGAGATCTAGACTAATTGATTAGAAATGCCCATGAAGCATCAACAAAGCCGGAGTGCTGTGGTGGTTAAAATGCAGTATTGCAGGCAAACACTGCCCGCTGTCAGGTGTTCAATCCTGACCAGCTCAAGATTGATTCAGTCTTCCATCCTTCTACGGTGGATAAAATGAGGACCCAGATTGTTGGGGGCAATATGCTGACTCTGCAAACTGCTTAGAGAGGGCTGTAAGGGAGTGTCCCCCAACTTGTTGGGCACCAGGGATTGGTTCCCTTGTGAGAGGTTTTCCCGTGAACTGGAGGGGACAAGGTTTCATGTGCTGCCTGTCTCCTGCTTAGCTTGTTTGCATGGCCCAGTTTCTGACGTGCCATGGCCTAATGCCAGTCCATGGACCTGGGGTTGGGGACCCCCACTGTAAAACATTATGAAGCAGTATAAACTATATTTTTGGACTATAAGACGCTCCAAAGTATAAGATGCACCTAACTTTTGGGAGGAGAAAAACAAGAAAAAAATCTACCTCTGCCTCCTAGCAATTTGCCTCCTTGCAGCAAAAGGCCTGTTTCAGTTTCAGCACAGCCTGATTGGCACAAGGGGAAAAAATTGGCCTCTGACTCAATACAGCATGAAACAGCTGATGGTCGGGAAGCCAATCCAACCAGATGCTTGTGCTAATCAGCCTATGCTGAAACTGAACCTGAAACAGGCTGTTTGCTGCAAGGAGGCAAATTGCTGAAAGGCAGAGGCCAAAGAGTGAGGGCCAGAGGGTGGGGATGGCTGTATTCAGTGTGTAAAATGCACCCAAATTTTCACTGTCTTTTAGCGTGTGTGTGTGAGGGGGGGTGTCTTATACGCTGAACAATGAGGGTAACTATAGTGCTACTGCTATCTGGGATATGAGAGTGTAATTCTACTCTTATAGGAAGGCAATTAGGAACTGGGTTACAATAAAAACATCATGTCTGGTATCTGAGGTAAATTGTGGCTTTCTCTGATTTGGCCCTGCTGCTTTGAGATTCTGAAAGATTGGAGCATTTATGTCTGAAGGCGAAAGAGGGTTCCAATGAGAGCAAAGAAATTGCATGAAATTTGGCAACATTAATTTAAATCAGAGGATTTCAAACTTGGCAACTTTAAGACTCATGGACTTCAACTCCCAGAATTCTCCAGTCAACTATGCTGACTGGAGAATTCTGGGAGTTGAAGTCCACGAGTCTTAAAGTTGCCAAGTTTGGAGACCCCTGATTTAAATGACATTAAATGTTTCCTCTCCTCCCCACAAATAATAATTATAGAAGTCCATAGGCAACACCTAGAGATATTTGAGGGGAAGCGGCATGTGGAGTCAGCTCCCCCCAGAGATTCGTACTGCCCCCACCCTCCTCACTTTCCGCAAGAGTCTTAATACTCACCTATGTCGCCAGGCCTGGGGCAATTAGATCTTGCCCCCCCTGACCAATAAATGTGATGCATGGTGTGATTGGATTATCTCATTGAGTAATATATAGGGTTTTTAGTTGTATTTTTTAATGTATTAGATTTGTTTTGTATGCTTTGTTTCTATATTTATTCTGTGAGCCACCCCGAGTTTTCGGAGAAGGGCGGCATACAAATCTAAATAATAATAATAATAATAATAATAATAACAACAACAACAACATAATTCGCCGCTACATCACACAGTCCTAGGTGCTGACTGGTGATGAAATACGAAATCCAGCATAGTGATCTCGTTTGCTGTGTTATTATTATTATTATTATTATTAATTAGATTTGTATGCCGCCCCTCTCCGTATTATAATAATAATAATAATAATAATAATAATAATAATAATAATAATGTATGCACTCCTGCTGTCTGCTCAGTCAGACCCTCAGTCCAACGTCTTCCAAGGCATCTGTCCTGTTCTGACATTTTCTTTTGCGTTTTTCAGAAGAAAAACAGACACAAGCAATCCTTGGAGTAACACCAAACTTGCAGAACTATTGAGCCCATCTCTTCTGCTTCAATCTGTTGGAAGAACCTGCTAAAACATATCTTGGTTGACAGCCTGGAATTGAGACGGTGATAGATGTAGAATCCAAGAAGAAAAAAAGTTGGGATTTTTTGTTGTTGTCTACCTTCAAGTCAATCTTGATTCTTGATTCACTGAGAGGTTCATGCCGTTTCCTAGGTAACAGTGCCGAAGTGATTTGACACATCCTTCTGGGATTTTTTTCTCTTTTTACTTCTTAAATTAGGACTGAAAGTCAGTGAATGTCCAGAGTCCCCTAGTCCCCTAGCTTCCACTGGGGAGGGAGGTCTAGATATTATTATTATAAGAAACATAGAAACATAGAAGACTGACGGCAGAAAAAGACCTCATGGTCCATCTAGTCTGCCCTTTTACTATTTCCTGTATTTTATCTTACAATGGATATATGTTTATCCCAGGCATGTTTAAATTCAGTTACTGTGGATTTCCCAACCACGTCTGCTGGAAGTCTGCTGGAATTATTATTATTATTATTATTATTATTATTATTATTATTATTATGTCAGTACAACACAGCAAACGAGATCACTATGCTGGATTTCGTATTTCATCACCAGTCGGGCGCTTCCCAAGCACCTAGGACTGCGTGATGTAGCGGCGAATTATGTTTGCCGATCCCAGTAAAGCGGCCTTTTGCAATTGACAGATGGAGATTTTGTCTATTCCGATGGTTTTCAAATGTCCGCTTGAGATGCTTTGGTACTGCGCCCAGCGTGCCAAGTACCACTGGGACCACTTTCACGGGCTTATGCCAGAGTCGTTGCAGCTCGATTTTTAGATCTTCGTATTTCACTAATTTCTCTAGCTGCTTCTCCTCAATTCTGTTGTCTCCTGGGATTGCGATGTCGATGATCCATACTTTCTTTTTCTCCACGATCACAATGTCTGGTGTGTTATGCTTCAGAATTCGGTCAGTCTGAAGTCGGAAGTCCCTATTATTATTATTATTACAGTATTATTATTATTATTATTATTATTATTATTATTATTATTATTAATAATACTAATATTTATTAGACTTGTATGCCACCCTTCTCCAAGGACTCGGGACAGCTCACAAAATACAATACAATAATAAATATGCGTACAAATCTAATAGTTAAAATTCTAAATGAAAATCCCCATATATATTTTAAAATACAGTCAATGTTTTGACTGTTTTGATGGTGAACATATGGCACATGTGCTGGAAGTGGCATGCAGAGCCATCTCTGGGTACGTCAGCTGTTGTCCGTTGCATTTCTGGGTTCCGGCACACACATCCGCACCGGTCAGCTGGTCAACACGCACATGGGAGCATCAGAAACCAGAAGAGAAACTTCTTGGTGTGCATGTGCAAGCTGGAAAGCTGGTCTTCCAGTTTCTGGTACGAGCATGCCTGCCGGTCAGCTGGTCTTCGCATATGCACCAGAAACCGGAAGACCAACTGACTAGCATGCATGTGCACACTGGAAACCGCAAACTCAGGTTCCTTCCATGCGTATCTGAGCTGGGGAACTGCTCTTCCAGTTTCCGGTACTCCTGCACATATACAACAATATTAACAATAGATCACAAACCGCACACAGCAAAAATAATACAGCTCACAAGCAAAGATATTTCAAAGTAACTCCCCCCCAAAGGGAACGGTGCTGGCGCCCTCTTATGGTCAACCAGTAAAAGTTCTTAAAGATACAGTCTACTTACATAGACTAACTTTGTTAATTTACTGTATGGTAACCCCAAAGTAGGATATGTACTAACATGCGGGCTGGGGAGTTCTTCTGTTTTCTGGTGTTCCTTCCCATTCACACTCCCATTTTGACACCTGGTGCCAAAAAGGTTCGCCAACACTGGTCTAGATGTTTTTGAGGCTATCACATTCACAAATATACTTAATGGCAATAGCATTTAGACTATTTCTCCCATAATAACAACCCTGTGAGGTGAGTTCAGCTGAGAGAGGGGGACTGACCCAAAGTCATCCAGCTGGCTTTCATGGCTAAAGTAATACACTAGATCTGGTGATTGGTCTGAAGTTATCCAACCGGCTTTGATGGTTAAAATAAGACTAAAAGTCATAGTTTCCTGATTTCTAGTCTGATGCCTTAACCACTAGACCAGCGGTTCTCAACCTGTGGGTCGCGACCCTTTTAGGGGTCAAATGACTCTTTCCTAGGGGTCACATAAGACCATTGGAAAACATATTTCCAATGGTTTTAGGAACTGAGACACCACTCCTCTATCCGTCTCCAAGCAGATCCACAACAAAATGAAATTGATTGTCAATCAATGTTGCTTCCTAAGTGGACAGTTTGATTTCACAGAAGTTTGATTTACTTGAAGTTATATTGTGTTGTTTAAGTGTTCCCTTTATTTATTTTTTTGAGCAGTGTGTGTGTGTGTATATACACTCGGGGGATGCGTTCCAAGACTACCCTTTAAAAAAGAATTTCCGTGAAGTAGAGGAAAGAGAGTTTTTTATGTATTTAACGAGTATTTGGACTTTTAAAACCCACCCTTTACATTAAACACTCATTCTATAATGTTTCTCAGCTGGAACTACATGTGGTATCCTACCAGTTTCTTTAATAGAGTACAGTAGTACTGTAGAAGAATTTGATGAATTTTTAATGGATTTAAAAATTTTAATGGATTTAAGCCCCCTTTGAAAACCCGTGAAGTAGCAAATCCGCAAAAGATGAACCATGAAGGCAGTGAGGGATTAAGCGCAGATGAAGTGAGGTAAGTTAGAACCCACCCCTGAGTTTCCTAACAATTTTATTCTTTTATGGTTGGGATCACCACAACATGAAGAACTGTATTAAGAGGTCGCGGCATTAGGAAAGTTGAGAACCACTGCACTAGACCAACTGAGGAACGATGGTGGTGTAGTGGTTGGAATGCAGCATTGCAGGCTAACTCTGCCCATTGACAAGAGTTCGATCCTGACCTGCTGAAGGTTGACTCAACCTTCCTCCTGAGTCAGTAAAATGAGGACCCAAATTGTTGGGGGCAATAGACTGACTCTAAACTGCTCAGGGAGGGCTGTAGGATACTGTAGAAGTGGTATACAGTGGTACCTCGTGATACGAATCCCTCGCCATACGAACAATCCAAGATATGAACCCAGGGTTCGGAAATTTTTTGCTTCTTCTTCCGAACTTTTTCCATCTTACGAACCCACCGCCTGAACCCCAAACCCGGAAGTTTGGCAAAAGTTCGGGTTCAGGTGGCTGCCGAGAAGCCCCGCCGCCCGGCTGTCGCCTTTTGAAACAGCCGGGGGGCTTCTTGGCGTTCTCCCGAACGCCGGACCCGGAAGTTCAGCAAAAGTTCGGGGGCGGCGTTCAGGTTCAGGAGGATGCTGAGAAGCCCTGCCGCCCGGCTGTTAGCTTTTCAAAAGAGCCGCGGAGCTGTCGGGCCGGTCGGGAGGCTGAAAACGAGGTGGGGAATCCCAATAGGGAATTCCATGGGCGGAGCTTTGACGTCACAAAGACATCCTTCCTGGCCGGCCACGTTTTGGCTGGCCAGGAAGGACGTCTTTGTGACGTCAAAGCTCCACCCATGGAATTCCCTATTGGGACTCCCCACCTCCTTTTCGCCTTACGAACCTCCTCCGGGAACCAATTAAGTTCGTAAGACGAGGTATTACTGTATTAGTTTAAGGGTTATTGCTAAACTGGGCTTTATTGATGTGGCTCCCTTTCTTTCCTCAGCAATACAAATCATATCTACTTGATTTTCTGAGATTCTGAATATGTCTTTGGAAGGTACAAGATTTCAATAATAGATCATCCTTGCAAAGCTTTTAATAGGTGGCTTATAGAAAATGCATCTGGAGCTTCTTAGTGTGTTGGCTAACCATGGATTGCTTCCGTTTTTTCAATTGTCAAAAAATTTAATCCTATAATGAGCAATACTAAGGATAGTTCATGTGCTACAGTTACACACACTCAAATCTTTTCAAGATGTGCAATTGTCTTGGCTACTGATTGTCCAAGATTACAGCTTTATTTTCAACATTTGAGCTTTCCATTCATAATTTTAACTGAAGCAATGATGGTTTTTTAAAAAACAAACTAAGACACGTGGAGACAGTGAAGACTTAAGGAATTATCTCTGACTAATTGTGTGCCTGGAGACAACGCCATGGGGAATAAGGCCATTCAAAAGGAAACCGTCATGCATTTCTAAAGTACCAGTAATCCTTGATTTATGACCACAATTGAGCCCAACATTGATATTGCTAAGCGAGAAATTTGTTAGGTGAGTTTTTCCCGATTTTCTTACCACTGTTGTGAAGCAAATCACTGCGGTTCTTAAATTAGAAACATGGTTGTTAAGTGAATCTGCCTTCCCCATTGACTTCGTTCATTACATCTCTGACATGGATCAGTTCACCCCCGGAGACTTAAGGGTAAGTTTCTCCTGGCCCTTGGTACTTCACTGGCCGATAATTCCCGGCAGCCTCAAACCTGTGAGCTATCCATACCAGTCTCAGCCTCCACAACACCCTGGATTATAGGCTTGTGCTACCGAAGCTCGGCTACTTCTGCTGATCACCGGCTGCCCACAGATCGAATATCTCAGTAGGTTGACTCAGCCTTCCATCCTTCCAAGGTCGGTAAAATGAGGACCCAGATTGTTGGCTATCAGAAGACTCCGAGTCCACGGAGAGGGGTGGCATACAAATCTAATAAATTAAATTAAATTAATTAAATAGGAATAGAATAGAATAGAATCTGGAAGGGACCTTAGAGATCTTCTAATCTAGCCCCTTGCTCAAGCAGGAGAACCTATACCAGTGATGGCAAACATTTTTTTGCTCGGGGGCCAAAAGGGCGCATATGTGTATGCCCACACTCATAATACAATGCCTTCCCCCCGCACATGCACGCACAACTCCCCGGCTGGTCCCCATACGCATGTGCGCGGGCCTCACTGAAGCCTCTGGACTTCCAGCAGGCCAGTTGGATAATTTTTCGCCCTTCCCGAGCTTCAGGAAAGCCCCTGGAGCCTGGGGATGGCAAAAAACGGACCCAGGTGAACTTCTGGTAGGCCTGTTGGGCTGTTTTTTGCCATTTCCAGGCTTCAGGAAGCTTTTCGTAAAGCCTGAGAAAGGCAAAAAACGGCCCAATGGGCCTACCGAAAGTTCATTTCTGAACTTCTGAACTAGCCGTCCCGAGTCCGCGGAGAGGGGCGGCATACAAATCTAAATAATAAATAAATAAATAAACTTCTGGTAGGCCCATTGGGCCTGTTTTTCGCTGCCCACAGACTCCAGAGGCTTTCATTTTTATTATTATTATGATGATGATGATGATGATGATGATTTATTAGATTTCTATGCCGCCCCTCTCCAAAGACTCAGGGCGGCTCACAACACAATAGCAATAAAATATAGATACAAATCTAATGTTAAAAAATTGAAAAAAAAAATAATTTAAAAATACATTATAAAAAGTCTGGGGAGGATCAAAATGGCCTCCCCTCGCCCTCTGGGAGGCAGAAAATCAGCTGGCCAGTGGGTAGATGTGCACTGGACCTGACATAGGACATGTATATAAATAATATATATGCATACCACCAATACGTACTTGACAAAACAAATAAATACAAATAAATGAATAAAATATCTCATGTGCCTTCAGATATGGCTCCGTGTGTCACCTGTGGCATAAATGGAATAGGTTTGTCATCACAGACCAATACCATTTCAGCTGTAACTCCTTAAAAACCTCCAGTGCTAAAAGCACCCACAATTTCTGAAGGCAAAGCTGTTCCACTTGATTCATTGTCCTCCCTCTTAGGAACTTTCTCCTTAATTCCAGGCTGCTTCTCTCCTTGATTAAGTTTCCATCCATTGTTTCTTGTCCTGCCCTCCGAGTCCCTTGTCAAGCATCCAAATAAGAGCCTCGGTGGTGCAGTGATTAGAGTGCAGTACTGCAAGCTACATCTGCTGATCACTGGCTGCCAGCAGTTTGGCAGTAGGTTGACTCAGCTTTCCATCCTTCCAAGGTCAGTAAAATAAGGACCTGATAGGTTGATGTCATATTCTTACTCTCTGTAAACCGCTTAAGAGAGGGCTGTGAAGCACTGTGAAGCGGTATATAAGTCTAAATTATTTATTTATTTATTTATTTATTTATTATTTAGATTTGTATGCTGCCCCTCTCCGCAGACTCGGAGACTAATGCTACACAAATGTAAACCACGTGACCTTGGAGAGGGTGCCAAAACGGTCAAGTGTGACAAATCCTGGAGCAGCCAAAATCACCTGGAGAGATCCAAAATTTGGAAGGGCCTCTTAAGGGTCTTTTAATCAGCCTCAGAGCAATGTAAGGATCCTGACACCCTTCTGGACAAACATAGCTGTGTCTCTCATTTTGTTCTTCCCTTGCTGCATCATCATCATCATCATTATTATTATTGTTGTCAATACAACACAGCAAACAAGATCACTATGCTGGATTTCATATTTTGTCACCAGTCAGGCGCTTCCCAAGCACCTAGGACTGCGTGATGTAGCGGCAAATTATGTTTGCCGATCCCAATAAAGCGGCCTTTTGCAATTGACAGATGGAGATTTTGTCAATTCCGATGGTTTTCAAATGCCCGCTGAGATCCTTTGGCATTGCTCCCAACGTGCCAAGTACCACTGGGACCACTTTCATGGGCTTATGCCAGAGTCGTTGCAGCTCGATTTTTAGATCTTCGTATTTCACTAATTTCTCTAGCTGCTTCTCCTCAATTCTGCTGTCCCCTGGGATTGTGATGTCGATGATCCATACTTTCCTTTTCTCCACAATCAGGATGTCTGGTGTGTTATGCCAATGGGTGCGTCCTGTTGGGGCAGAGCAAAAACACAGAGTCTGACCCTTCCCCGACCTTAAGGGGGGGAGAGAAAAGCAATCAGGAGATTGTGAATTCGACCCTAGGTAGAAGCAGATATAGGGTCTCCTGCTTGGTCGGACTAGATGACCTGCAAGGACCCTTCCAACACTGTTAATCTATTAAGAGATTAACAGTGCTTGAGCCCAATATAACGCGTGGTGATGGGGAAGGCGAGGCGATCCGCCTGTTCCTTTAAATTTGCTCCGTTTTCCTCCCCGCTCCATAATTGGCAACCGCATCTTTGCAAAGCCAGGACCGCGTGGTTTTCTGGAGGGGGGGGTGCGAGGAGGGAGGGAGAGGAAGGCGCGTTTGGGGAAAAAAGGGGGCTGACGCAGAAAATCCTCCCTCCCATCTCAGGTTTTCTACTCACCCCCCCAACCCACCCCTCCCGCTCTCCCCAAATCCACCCTCCGGGTTGGCAGCCGCCTCGTCAAAGCCACCGCGATGTCCTCGGAGAAAACAGGTAAAGGAGAAGCCGCTCTGGGAGGGGAACTGGAGAGGGGGGTGGAAACACGCGTGGGAGGGGATCGCGCGCGCGTGCGTGCCACTGTGGACCCCTCCACGCCCGCCCCCATCTCCACCTTCCCCCCCATAGGGGGGAAAGGAACCAAGCCGGTGCGCGCGGGGCTTTGCAGAATGGCACGCGTGGATTTCCACGCGACCTCGGAGGTGCATGGACGAAGGAGGGGAAGAGAGAGGGGGGGGTTTGCATGCACGGGGAAGGGGCCAATTTTGGAACATTTTTAAGTGTGGATCGGGGGAGAAAGCCCGTTTTTGAATGCCCCGAGTGGGAAAGGGAACGGATGCAGCTACGTCTCTGGAAATTTAATATATGTGTGTGTGTGCGGGTGGCGGTTGCATCTCTGCAAGGATGCGCCGCACGTGGCGTGCAGGGATGTCACTTAAAGGAAAGCAGTTTGGGGAGTGGGTGGGGTGCAGAATATCGCCCCCCCCTCCAAAAAAAAAGCATCCTTAGCCGGGATCTGCGAAATGGATGAGGCCCGCTTTTGCGACTTGCGGATTTTGTTGTGTTTTTAAATTATTATTATTATTATTATTATTATTATTATTATTATTATTATTATTATTATTATTATTATTATTATTATTATCGCGCGTGGCTTTGTCTCGCGGCGATCAAAGGAAGCGAAAGGTTGGAAGGGGGGAAAAGCGGCAGCCCGATCAGATGTTTTTTGCGTGGATGTCATGGTTTCCACAAGGGGCTGGCGCACGTGTGCACGTTACTCGGGATGATGCGCCTTGAAGTGTGAGGAATCGACTGCCATTATTTGAAATGGAAAGGGTTGTTTTTTATATATATATATTGATCCGCGTCTATTTTTGCTGTGAGTCCCTAGGGAGTTGGGCCGGCATGGAAATATAAATACATAATTTAATTAATAAATAAATAGTGTGTGAGGTTTCGAAATGTTCAAAGTGACAGTCTCAAAATGGGTGAACGGTGCAATCAGGCGGTAGGGAAAGCAAGTAGAATGCTTGGCTGCATAGCTAGAGGTATAACAAGCAGGAAGAGGGAGATTGCGATCCCGCTGCATAGAGGGCTGGTGAGACCACATTTGGAATAGTGTGTTCATTTATTTATTTATTCAATTTTTATGCCGCCCTTCTCCTTAGACTCAGGGCGGCTTACAACATGTTAGCAATAGCACTTTTTAACAGAGCCAGCATATTGCCCCCACAATCTGGGTCCTCATTTTACCCACCTCGGAAGGATGGAAGGCTGAGTCAACCTAGTTCTAGAGACCTCACCTACAAAAAGATATTGGTAAAATTGAACGGGTCCAAAGACGGGCTACAAAAATGGTGGAAGGTAGTAAGCATAAAACCTATCAGGAAAGACTTAATGAACTCAATCTGTATAGTCTGGACTCTGGAGGACAGAAGGGAAAGGGGGGACATGATCGAAACATTTAAATATGTTAAAGGTTTAAATAAGGTTCAGGAGAGAAGTGTTTTTAATAGGAAAGTGAACACAAGAACAAGGGGGCACAATCTGAAGTTAGTTGGGGGAAAGATCAGAAGCAATGTGAGAAAATATTATTTTACTGAAAGAGTAGTAGATGCTTGGAACAAACTTCCAGCAGATGTGGTTGGTAAATCCACAGTCACTGAATTTAAACATGCCTGGGATAAACATATATCCATCCTAAGATAAAATACAGGAATTAGCATAAGGGCAGACTAGAAAGGACCATGAGGTCTTTTTCTGCCGTTAATCTTCTATGTTTCTATGTAGGTTGTGCAGCTAGCAGAGAGTGACAATGGGGATGATGTCATTTTTTTAATAACGTTTTTTTTCTTGGTTTTTATAGCAATAATAAAACATTCACACAACACACAAAAATGAGCTCAATGCTCAACGTGCCTACCACTAAACATCATTCATAGCCTTCCACCAAGATGGGGCATATTTTCTGTACAGTATACCATTTTAACTTAAGAGCAATATATCTATTTACATATTATAAAGTACTGTAACTCTAATTTATTCTTTGTACCTTGGTCTCGAATGGGGATGTTGTCATGATAGGCAGAGACCTGGGGGGGGGGAAACCAAAACAAAACACGGAGCATCGGGTTTTAAGATTTCATAGGAAATTGTCAGTGTGCTTGAAATTTGGGTACCCCAAAAATATGTGGGAAACAGACAAACGCTGCAGTTTTTGAATGGGATGCAGATGGCATTTGTCCCTGGCCTTGTGTGCATGTGAGGAATTTGGGTCTGTTTGTGCAGGATTGGGATTTCGAGCAAGTTGGACGCTGAGGGGTCCTGTGTGTGTGTTGCGTTTGGATGTTGTTGTGAGTGTGTGGGGGGGCTGAGGAGGGGGTTGTGAAAGACATCTGGCAGTTGTGGATAGTCAGACATTTGTGGATAGTCTGGCCGGGTGTTTGCAAACATGACAAATGAAAACATAAGTTGGTGAATTCTCGGTTCAGTGTGTATGCTGGCTCGGACTGTATGGGTAACAAAAATGGAGGGAGTCCAAGCTATTCTCCAAAATACCTGAGGATAGAACAAGAAACAGTGGGTGGAAACTAAACAAGGAGAGAAGCAATTGGGACTAAGGAGAAATTTCCTGACAGTTAGAGCAACTAGTCAGTGGAACAGTTTCCTTTCAGAAGTTGTAAATGCTCCAACACAGGAAGTTTTTAAGATGTTGGATAACCATTTGTCTGAAGTAGTGTAGGGTTTCCTGCCTAAGCATTATTATTATTGTTGTTGTTGTTGTTGTTGTCATCGTCGTCGTCATCATCATCATTATTGACAGAAAGACAGACAGATAGTAGATATGCATGGATGGATGGATGAGTGGATGGATGAATGGATGAGTGGCTAGAGGGAGGGAGGGATGAGATAGACAGACAGAGAGACAGACAGATATGGATAGGCAGATAGATATAGTAGATATGGATTGATAGATGGTGGATGGATGGATGGATGAGTGGGTGGATGGGTGGATAAAGGGAGGGAGAAAGGGATGCGATAGACAGACAGACAGACAGACAGACAGATAGACAGACAGACAGATGTAGATGGTAGATGATAGATGGTAGATGATATATTGAATGGATGGTGGATGATAGATAGATAGATTAGATAGATAGATAGATAGATAGATAGATAGACAGATAGATAGATAGATAGATAGATAGATAGATAAGTGGATGATAGATCGATAGATAGATAGATAGATAGATAGATAAGAGAGACAGAGATGATAGATAGATAGATAGATAGATGTTATTTATTTATTTATTTGTTTGTTTGTTTGTTTGTTTGTTATTTGACTTCTATGCCGCCCAATCTCATGGGACTCAGGACTGCTTACAACAATATAAAAACACAATATAATCCAATAACAGAAGAAGTCAATATTAATAATAAACTCATTAAAAAATAAAAACAATAAAATCCCATTACAACAATCCAATCTACCCAGCATACATACCTAACCTAGCAACGTAATTTGGCCGTGACAGATCGTAGTATTCACGACCCACAGGCAAAGCCAGGTCTTCATTGCCTTTTGGAAGGCCAGTAGGTGGGGAGCAGAATGGACATCCGGGGAGGGAGTTGGTTCCATAGAGATGGGGCAACCACAGAGAAGGACCTTCGCCATGGCCCCGCCAACCTACATTGCTTAATCAATGGGACCCAAAGAAGGCCAAGCCTGTCTGATCTTATTGATCTCTGGGAGGTATGCGGCAGGAGATGGTTCTGAAGATTGTCTGGTCCTAAACCATGTAGGGCTTTATAAGTGATAACAAACACCAACTCGTGGAGTGTAGATTTGTTTGTTTGTTTATTTATTGATTTATTGATTTGATTTGATTTGTATGCCGCCCCTCTCCGCAGACCCGGAGCGGCTCACAACAAAAACGGTACAAATCCAATACCTAAAACCACTTTTTTATATGTTATATGGATGAACCGAGGTACACCCATAACAGCTCTCACGGCTGCATAGACAGACAGACAGACAGACAGACAGACAGACAGACAGACAGACAGACAGATCTGTGCTAATTAAGTAGCTACTTGAATACAAGGGATTTAAGCATAAACCTAAGATTCTGTTTAAATGGTTGGGATATATAAAGATCTTCACTTTTCTTGGATTGCCCCTTATAAACTATAGCAGTTTTTCACGTGGTAGCAAAGGAGAAATGAGGAAAGTGAAAGGATGGGAAACAACAGGGACCTTGTAAGTGTTCGCTCTGTATTGAGTCATCTTTCAATTATTTAAACACTACATCATTTTAATACTTTTGAGATAAGACTGTTCTATTCCAGAACAATTTCCACAAAGGGGCCCATTTTTATCACCGGAATCCTTGTGGTTTTTGTATTTGCTCAAGCTCACACACACAACCCTCTTTCCTCCTCCACTGGTCTCCTTGTATTATATGTAACTTTTTCAAAATGGATTTAAAAATCCATTTACACGTCTCTTTCCCAACCCCAAACCCTTTCTCCCTTAGGATGCTTCCTTTTTTTCTAGAAATAGAAAGCAGGCAGGATCAAGCAAGATGACCTAAAAAAAAAATATTACCAAGCCAGTTGACCAAAATGAATTCACCCTCTAGAGGGGTGTCCTATTTTGGTGAAAAATGGGGTGCAACCATCTGGGGAAGGTGAGTTGCCTTATAGCAAGCACCTCTTTTGAATGCATGTATAAAATGCAAGTAGAAAAATAGTGGCTACCTTTGATGGGAAGGCAGTGGTGAAATCCTACTGATATGTCCAGTGAAGGGCTACCAAATTTTTACTACCACACTTTGTGCATGGCTTATGCAGGATGCCCTGCATTTTCTTACAACATCTTTCAGTGCAATTTGGGTGCTCTGGGATGGAGCTCCACTTTCGCTACCCCATGTCCCCCCCTCCCGGTCTGGGCAGTAGCCCACCCCTGGTTACGCCCCAGTTTGTGTGTACCAGTAGCAGTGACCACTGGTGGTTTGGAGCAGTGATGGGCTGCCAAAATTTTTACTGCCATACTGTGGCCGTGGCTTATTTTGTGGGTATGGCTTGATGATCATGTGACCGGGTAGGAGTGGCTTGCTGGCCATGTGACCAGGTAGGAGTGGCTTGCTGGCCATGTGACCAGGTGGGAGTGGTTTGACAATTGTGTGACCGGGGCTGGTGGCTTAAAGATCATGTGACTGGATGGGAGTGGCTTACCAACCAAGGTAATAGGTGCTTGGACTCTTTTTCAGTTGATTAAGTCACATTATTTGAATAGCCACAAAAAGGACAAATGATAGACAGCATTATTTGTTGAGGAGCACAGTAACATTTTAAGGTTTTGTACTGAACCTACAAGGTTCAGTATGATAACAGATTAGGCAAGTAGGTCAATTTTCTTTAATTACTACAAATGTTCAGTTCCAGATAATGATTAAACTGATTAAAGTGTTTATGGGTAAAAACATACTGTTTCATTATTTCCTATTTTAAAAGTAATTAAGGATCATTTACTATTTATTTTATTTTATTTATTTTATTTATTTTATTTATTTTATTTATTTTATTTATTTTATTTATTTTATTTATTTTATTTTATTTATTTATTTTATTTATTTTATTTATTTTATTTATTTTATTTATTTTATTTATTTTATTTATTTTATTTATTTTATTTATTTTATTTATTTTATTTATTTTATTTTATTTTATTTATTTTATTTATTTTATTTATTTTATTTATTTTATTTATTTTATTTATTTTATTTATTTTATTTATTTTATTTATTTTATTTATTTTATTTTATTTTATTTATTTTATTTTATTTTATTTTATTTATTTTATTTATTTTATTTTATTTATTTTATTTTATTTTATTTTATTTTATTTATTTATTTTATTTATTTATTCTATTTTTATGCCGCCCTTCTCCTTAGACTCAGGGCGGCTTACAACATGTTAGCCATAGCACTTTTTAACAGAACCAACATATTGCCCCCACAATCCGGGTCCTCATTTTACCCACCTCGGAAGGATGGAAGGCTGAGTCAACCTTGAGCCAGTGATGAGATTTGAACCACTGACCTTGCAGATCTACAGTCAGCTTCAGTGGCCTGTAGGACAGCACTCTACCTGCTGTGCCACCCCAGATCATAGTAAGGTACTAGAGAAGGAAGGACAATAAAAACTATTCAATATTCAATACTAACCCCACTGCGTCACAGCCCCTGGTTTGGAGAACTGGTAGTGGCAGCAGCGGAGGCTCTGACCATCTGCCTGGACATCACCCTTTTCTTGTTTTTAACACCATGCACGTGTGCAAAGCTTTCTGCACACACACAGAGGGTGAAAAAGAGTGTATGAGGGTGGCACCTGTATGTCAATATCAGGTTCCTACTGGTACGTATGACACCATTGCACCGGTAGTAAAAATGGAACTGTTAGTTGGCGGAAAGATTAGAAGTAACGTGAGAAAATATTATTTTACTGAAAGAGTAGTAGATGCTTGGAACAAACTTCCAGCAGACGTGGTTGGTAAATCCACAGTAATTGAACTGAAATATGCCTGGGATAAACATAGATCCATTCTAAGATAAAATACAAGAAATAGTATAAGGGCAGACTAGATGGACCGTGAGGTCTTTTTCTGCCGTCAATCTTCTATGTTTCTATGTAGCGTGAAAAAATATTATTTTACTGAAAGAGTACTAGATGCTTGGAACAAACTTCCAGCAGTCGTGGTTGGTAAATCTACAGTAACTAAATTTAAACATGCCTGGATAAACATATATCCATCCTAAGATAAAATACAGGAAATAGTATAAGAGTAGATGAGAAAGGACCATGAGGACTTTTGCTGCCGTCAATCTTCTATGTTTCTATATTTCTAACACTGCCCCCTAGAGTTGGGAACGCTAACACATATGTGTGAGGGGAACCTTTACCTTTATCCCTATGCATGAGAGAGAGAGAGAGAGAGAGAGAGAGAGAGAGAGAGAGAGAGAGAGAGAGAGAGAGAGAGAGAGAGAGAATATGAATTAGTAACGTGGGATTTTTCCCCCTAGTCACATCTCAGAAGCTTAATATAGACGATGTGCAGTTGTTATTTGCAGGAACTGCAATGTAGGAGAGAAGGCTCCCCAGCGGTGTTAATTTGTCCGTGTGATATTCATATATCAAGCCTCCCATTGTTAATTAATATTTTAACACAAAATACAAAGTCTAGCTTGTGTTGAACTCAGTTGCTGCATGATTTCATGAATGTGACCGTGTTGTGTTCGGGGAAGCAGTGAGGGAATTCTCTGGCAGACATTGTAATGCTAAGTGACGGGGGAGTTATGATTTAGGATTAACCCTTCACTGAAAATTCAACTTAAATTTATTTATTTATTTATTGGATTTGCATGCCTCCCCTCTCCGCAGACTCGGGGCGGCTAACAACAATGATAAAAACAACATGTAACAATCCAATTTAATAAAACAATTAAAAACCCTTATTATAAAAACCAAACATACATGCAAACATACCATGCATAACTTATAATGGCCTAGGGGAAGGAATATCTTAACTCCCCCATGCCTGGCGACAAAGGTGGGCCTTGAGTAATTTGCGAAAGACAAGGAGGGTGGGGGCCGTTCTAATCTCTGGGGGGAGTTGATTCCAGAGGGCCAGGGCCGCCATAGAGAAGGCTCTTCCCCTGGGGCCCGCCAAACAACATTTTTTGGTCGACGGGACCCAGAGAAGGCCAACTCTGTGGGACCTTATCGGCCGCTGGGATTGGTGCGGTAGAAGGCCATTCCGGATGTATTCTGGCCCAATGCCATGTAGGGCTTTAAAGGTCATTACCAACACTTTGAATTGTGACCGGAAACTGATTGGCAGCCAGCGCAGGCCACGGTGTGTTGCAGAAACGTGGGCGAATCTAGGAAACCCCACGATAGCTCTTGTGGCCGCATTCTGCATGATCTGAAGTTTCCGAACACTTTTCAAAGGTAGCCCCATGTAGAGAGCGTTGTAGTAATTGAACCTCGAGGTGATGAGGGCATGAGCGACTGACTCCCTGTCCAGATAGGACGTGAGCAATGACTCCCTGTCCAGATAGGGCCGCAACTGGTGCACCAGGCGAACCTGGGCAAACGCCCCCCTCGCCATAGCCGAAAGATGATGTTCCAATGTCAGCTGTGGATCGAGGAGGACGCGCAAGTTGCAGACCCTCTCTGAGGGGGTCAATAGTCCCCCCCCAGGGTAATGGACGAACAGATGGAATTGTCCTTGGTGTGCAAGACCGACAGCCACTCCGTCTTGTCTTGGTTGAGGAGGAGTGAGGAGGAGAAAACAGTTGAGCTAGGGATGACTGGAGGCAAACTACAAGTAACCCTCGACTGATGAGACTATCACAATTTCCCTTGCTTAAGTGAGACATTTGTTAAGTGACCTTTACTCCCTCTTACTACTTTTCTCGCCACCGTTGTTAAATGAATCTCTGCAGCTCTTATGTTAGTCAGATGGTTGCTAAGTGAATCTCGCTTCCCAATGGAATTTTGCTTTTTCAGAAGATGGCTAAAAGGCATCACGTGACCCCAGGATACTGTAACCATCATAAATACAGTTGCCAAGCATCTGAATTTTAATCATGTGATTGTAGGGATGCCACCTTGGTCATAAGTGTTGTAAAGCGAGCTTAAGTCGCTTTTTTCAGTGTTGTCATAACTTTGAACAGTCATTCACTAAATGAACTGCTGTAATTGAGGACTACCTGTAATGATGATGATTAGCTGTCACAGAACTGGGATGGCTAGATGGGTCCTTATAGCCTGTAATAATGACTGAGGCAAAATACAGTGATACCTCGTTTTATAAACTTAATTGGTTCCGGGATGAGGTTTGTAAGGTGAAAAGTTTGTAAGACGAAACAATGTTTCCCATAGGAATCAATGGAAAAGCAATTAATAGGAAAGTGAACACAAGAACAAGGGGACACAGTCTGAAGTTAGTTGGGGGAAAGATCAAAAGCAACATGAGAAAATATTATTTTACTGAAAGAGTAGTAGATCCTTGGAACAAACTTCCAGCAGACGTGGTAGATAAATCCACAGTAACTGAATTTTAAAATGCCTGGGATAAACATCCATCCATTCTATGATAAAATACAGAAAATAGTATAAGGGCAGACTAGATGGACCATGAGGTCTTTTTCTGCCGTCAAACTTCTATGTTTCTATGTTTCTATGTTTCTAATGCATGCAAGCCCAAAACTCACCCCTTTTGCCAGCCGAAGCGCCCATTTTTGCGCTGCTGGGATTTCCCTGAGGCTCCCCTCCATGGGAAATCCCACCTCCGGACTTCCTTGTTTTTGTGATGCTGCAGGGGAATCCCAGCAGCACAAAAACAGGTGCTTCACTGGCAACGGAAGTCCGGAGGTGGGGTTTCCCAGCAAGGGGAGCCTCAGCAAATTTGCAGCATTGCAAAAACACAGAAGTCCTTGAAACCCCACCTCCGGACTTCCGTGTTTTTGTGATGCTGCGATTTCGCTGAGGGTCCCCTCGTTGGGAAACCCCACCTCCAGACTTCCCTTGCCAGCGAAGTGCCCGTTTTTGCGCTGCTGGGATTTCCCTGCAGCATCGTAAAAACAAGGAAGTCCGGCAGTGGTGTTTCCCATGGAGGGGAGCCTCGGGGGAATCCCAGCAGCGCTAAAACCGGCACTTCGCTGGCAACAAAAGTTTGGAGGTGCGGCATCCCAGTGGCGGCAGCTTGGGTTTATAAGATGAAAATAGTTTGGAAGAAGAGGCAAAAAAATCTTAAACCCCGGGTTTGTATCTCGAAAAGTTTGTGTGACGAGGAGTTTGTGAGATGAGGTATCACTGTACATGGTTTGATATAGTGTGCCCTTTGTATGCTCAACCTATAAATTTCCCCCTTGATATTTGATATTTTGGAACTTACCTGTATCTACAAATGGACATTCCTCATCCAGAAAGAATTCACAACCCGAGAAATTTTATGTTTCTCCTTGCATTGATGAGAATAAACTTTCCATAGAAAAAAAATCTCTGCAGCTCAGGATTGAACTATGGAAGCATGCTCTGAACTTGGTAATTTCTTGCAAACGTTTGATTACACAACTAAGTAGCACCACCAGTGCGTAAGAGTATGGGGTTAGCTTCCAGTTTATGTACAGTAGTTTGTCCTGCCAGTGTTGTTCAAGGTGTGATTTCAGACAACTCATCCATCAGTAGATATATAGAGATAAACCACGTTTACACACCATTCAAAAGAGGCGATCAAAAGCTTAGAAGGAAACCAGAAGACCAGAACAAACCTCCTCCAAGCAATACCCAGCAAGGTGTGTCTAGTTTAATGAAAAGAATGACTAGGGGTGACATGATAGCAGTGTTCCAATATCTCAGGGGCTGCCACAAAGACGGAGTCAAACTATTCTCCAAAGTACCTGAGGGTAGGACAAGAAGCAATGGGTGGAAACTAAACAAGGAGAGAAGCAACTTAGAACTAAGGAGAAATTTTCTGACACTTAGAGCAATTAATCAGTGGAACAGCTTGCCTCCCGAAGTTGTGAATGCTCCACCACTGGAAGTCTTAAAGAAAATGTTGGATAACTATTTGTCTGAAGTAGTGTAGGGTTTCCTGCCTAGGCATCATCAACATCATCATTATTGACAGTCAGACTGACTGACAGATAGATAGATATAGTAGATATGGATTGATTGGTGGGTGGATGGATGGATGGACAGATGGACGGATGGATGATGGGTGGCTGAAGGGAGGGAGGGAAGGATGGGATAGACAGACAGACAGACAGATAAATAGATATGGATAGATAGATAGATAGATAGATAGATAGATAGATAGATAGATAATTCAATTCAATTCAATTCAATTCAATTTATTAGATTTGTATGCCGCCCCTCTCTGAAGACTCGGGGTGGCTCACAACAATAATAAAAACAGTATAACAATGGGACAAATCTAATAATAAAATAACATTAAAAACCCCAACAATTTAAAAACCATACAACACATACATACCAAACATAAAATATAAAAAAGCCTGGGGGAGATGTCTTAATTCCCCTATGCCTGGCGATATAGGTGGGTCTTGAGTAACTTGCGAAAGACGAGGGTGGGGGCTGTTCTAATCTCCGGGGGGGGGTTGATTCCAGAGGGCTGGGGCCGCCACAGAGAAGGCTCTTCCCCTGGGGCCCGCCAAACGACATTGTTTGGTCGACGGGACCGGAGAAGGCCAACTCTGTGGGACCTTATCGGCCGCTGGGATTCGCTGGGATAGATAGATAGATAGATAGATAGATAGATAGATAGATAGATAGATAGATAGATAGATAAGATGTGGATTGAGAGGATGGATGGATAGATGGATAAATGGGGGGGTGAGTAGAGGGAGGGATGTGACAGACAGATATAGATGGTAGATGATAGATGGGATGGATAGATGGAGGGATGGATGATAAGAGATTAGAGAGAGGAAGAGAGAGAGAGAGACTAGCTAGATAGCAGATAGATAGATAGATAGATAGATAGATAGATAGATAGATAGATAGATAGATAGATAGATAGATAGATCTGTGCTAATTAAGTAGTTTGAATACAAGGGATCAAAAGCTCAGAAGGAAAGCGAAAGACCAGAACAAATCTTCTCCTGCAACCAATACCCAGATAAACGAGGATTAACACCCAACAAACAATCAAGCCAAAAAAAATTATTTATTTATTTATTTATTTACTTGTTGGATTTGTATGCCGCCCCTCTTTTTTTCAGTGCCATTGTAATTTCAAACAATTGGTAAATGAACGGTTGTAAGTCGAGGACTCGCTGAGGTAGGTTTTATCTGCCTGTTTTGTTTGCATCTGCCCAGCATGTGGTGTGTCTTTTCATCAGGCTGGAAAAAAATGAGATTGAAATTGCTACACAGGGAGATTCTTGGATAAACCATGAAAGCGCCAGTTCCAGTTCCAGGTCATGAAAATGAAATGAAAATTCACTGGTGAGACAAATTGATTGCATTGATCCGAGGCAGGTCCTTCTATTCCAGGGACGCGAAAGGAAATAGAGCTTCAGGCTGGAAGATTACACGCTCATGTAATTCGGAGGTCTAGCCTTTAAAAGCAGAAAACGCCACAGTTGTGGGTTCCTTTATCCTTGTCACTTCTCTGTGACAGTATTTAATATTCTGCTCCTTTGAAGCGGAAGGATTTGGCCTAGTCATCACGGCCCATTGTTTATTATTACCCATCTGCAACCCAACGGGGATAGCAAATACAGTATTGCCTTATATTGGAAGTACTGTAGTACCGTATGGCAGTGTTTCCCAACCTTGGCAACTTGAAGATATTTAGATTTCAACTCCCAGAATTCCCCAGCCAGCATTTGCTGGCTGGGGAATTCTGGGAGTTGAAGTCCAAATATCTTCAAGTTGCCAAGGTTGGGAAACACTGCCGTATGGGATTGGTTCCGTGTACTAGGTGATCACACTATTTCCTTTTTTCTTTTTTATAAATAATCTTTATTAATTTTCTACGTATAAAAACAGTCAAAACAAACAAAACATACATAGGAAAAAAAGGGGGGAAAGCATGAAAAATGGACAGACAAATGTGCTTAAAGCATATAAGACGTTAAGTTTCAATAGTAAAGACATAAGTTATCAACCATGTTGTTGACTGTCACTGTCGAGCAACCTGATGTTGGGTATTTATGTCTAGGGTGTGGAATTGTATATTTATTTCCTTTAATTCTAAATACTATATTTGTATTCCTTTTAGGTATTTCTGAGGAAGGTACGAGTTCGTTTTTAAGGGTTTTATGTTCTATCACACTATTTCCTGAGGGGCTGCCACAAATGCAGAGTTCTGCAACTAAGAGCAACTAAGATGATTAAAGGCCCGGAGACTAAAGCATACAAAGAATAGAGAGTACCCACACTCATAATTCAATGTCTGGGGTGGGCGAATACAGCTTCTCCCACCCACCAGAGGCTCTCTGGAGGCTGGAAACGGCTTGTTTCCCAACTTCTGTTGGGCCCAGTAGACTCGTATTTCGCCCTCCAAAGGCTTCCCTGGAGCCGGGGGACGGTAAAAACACCATCCCCCAGAGGCTCTCTGGAAGCCAAAAACACCCTCCCAGAGCCTCTATGCAAGCCAAAAACCAGCTGGTCAGCACGTACATGCACATTGGAGCTGAGCTAGGACATATTACAGGAGATAAGAGAGGCCACCTGTGTTTGGGTGGGGCTCTAGTAATTAGAGCTGCTGATACAAATAGCAGTGTGTTGGTTTGGCCATTGTGGAAGATTATCTGATGACTTTGTTTGTTGATTTTTCATGCCTTTGACATCAGGGCAGAGTAAAGTGTGTGTGTGTTTCACTTCGTTGGAAGAAGGAGGACTGTGACGTTTCTTCACAGCTGCTAGCTAAGTACTTAAGGACGGTCACTGACTTGGTTCTTCAATTTTTACAATTATTTTTATTGTGTTTGTGAACTGACTCACATGGTCACTAAGTGAATCCAGCTTACCCTATTATTATTATTATTATTATTATTATTATTATTATTGTTGTTGTTATTGCTGTTGTTGTTGTTATTATTATTATTATTTGGTCAGAAACTGGCTGGGAAGGTCCCAAATGGTGATCATGAGACCGTGAAATACTGCAGCCGGTCATAAATGAGAGCTGGTTGCCAAGTATCCAAATTGTAATCATGTAATCACACGGATAGTGCAATGGTTGAAAGTGTGAAGACAGGTCTTAAATCACTTTTCCTGAAGGTGTTAAAAAGTTTGAACCATTCTTAAACAGTGGTTAAGTTGAGGATTCTGTATAAGCAACAGCACCTCCTGGTGCACGTTACAAGCATAGCTTTTAATAAGAGGTGTATAATACAGAGTCGTAAACCTAGCTCACTTAGTGACTGTTCAAAGCTACTACTGTACTAAAAAAGTGACGTCTGACCATTTTTCAAACTTATGGCCTTTGTAGCATCCTCACAATCATGTGATCAAAATTCAACTTCTTCATACTTAGTACCATTGGGTGCATGCATGGCGGGGCGAACACGCATTGCATTTTGGGGGTTTGGGCGCTTGCGGGCCTTGGGCACTCAGTCCAGAAAAGGTTAGCCATCACTTCCCTATATCATTCTAGACCAGTGTTTCCCAACCTTGGCAACTTGAAGATATTTGGACTTCAACTCCCAGAATTCCCCAACCAGCATCCGCTGGCTGGGGAATTCTGGGAGTTGAAGTCCAAATATCTTCAAGTTGCTAAGGTTGGGAAACACTGTTCTAGATAAATGGCTGTCAAATCTGCTCTTTGGGTGGCACAGTGGTTACAGTGCAGCACTGCAGGCTATTTCAGCTAACTGCTAGCTGTAGTTCAGCAGTTCAAATCTCACCACCGGCTCAAGGTTGACTCAACCGTCCATCCTTCCGAGGTGGGTAAAATGAGGACCCAGATGGTTGGGGGCAATAGACTGGTTCTGTAAACTGCTTAGAGAGGGCTGTAAAAGCACTATGAAGCAGTATATAAGTCTAAATGCTATTGCTATTCTTTAAAAAACCTGCCAAGCGGCCTGGGAAATCAGTAGATTCAGGCAGTTCAAATGAGTATAAAGATGGGAGACAAGAAAGGCATTCAAGGTAGTCTGGACTTGTTGTGGTTAGCTCTGGCCCAGCTCCTGCCCCAAGGACTGTGGATGTGGGGGAGACATCCACATGCTGCAGGCCTGTTTTGCTCCCGGTGGAATCTGCTGATGAAGGCTCCTCTGACCAAGAAGACATGAGTGACAGGGAGGAGGAGAGTGTGGCAGACAGCTCAGAAGGAGATCAATTATCTAGCTCCTCCTTGGATTCGGAACAAGAGTTAATGATACAGCCACGCATGAGGAGAGCGATGCATAGGCAGCAACAACTGAGAGATTACTAACAAAGAAAATGAGGCCACCTGTGGTTGGGTGGGGCTGTGGTAATTAATGAAGCAATAGCAGCCTGTGGGTTTGGCCATTGTGGAGGATTATCTGATCATTGTGTTTTGTAACTGCTTTGCTGTGTTTGACCTTTTGTGTGCTGATTTCCCCCCCCCCTCTTTGAAACTAAACCAGAGCAGAGTGTGTTTCACTTTGTGAAAGAAGAAGGACTGTGAATTGCCTCACAGCTGCAAGCTAAGAATCACAGAACTGATAAGGGACTTGTACAAATTACCAGTTTGTTTGGAGACGAGTGCTCTTTGCTATACAAACAGAGGGCTTAGTTTAAGTGAATTTTCATTATAAAGAACATTATTTTGAATTTTCAAACGTGTGTGTCTGAAATTTGTACCTGTGAATTTTTGGGAGAAGTCTACCAGAGAGCCCAACAGAACAGGACTTAGGTCTACTGTGGGTGCGCAGGGACTCATGACTTCTGACTTGTTTGACCCACCCCTCCCTCTGACTCAGCCTGGCCATCTTCTACAAAACCTCTAGTGATGGAACACACCCACCATTTCTGAAGGCAAACCCATTCCAATTTGCAAGTCCTCAAATGGTGACCTTCAATTTAGCAACTGCTTAAAAAACTGCAATCTGTCCTTGAACTATGAGCCTCGGTGGCGTAGTGGTTAGAGTGCAGTACTGAATTTTCTGAAATTGAATATACAGTATATATATGGTAGAGTATTAAGAGTACATTTTAAATTGAATAAGTGATTTTAATTATTATAAAATATTGTTATAATAGATATACTTTATATTATATCAATATAATAGACCCAGGGGAAGAGCCTTCTCTGTGGCGGCCCCGGCCCTCTGGAACCAACTCCCCCCAGAGATTAGAATTGCCCCCACCCTCCTTGCCTTTCGTAAGCTACTTAAAACCCACCTCTGCCGCCAGGCATGGGGGAATTGAGATACTCTTTCCCCCTAGGCCTTTACAATTATATGCATGGTATGTCTGTATGTATGTTTGGTTTTTATATTAATGGGTTTTTAATCGTTTTTATTATTGGATTATTATTGTACGCTGTCTTATTATTGCTGTTAGCTGCCCCGAGTCTCCGGAAAGGGGCGGCATACAAATCCAATAAATGAATGAATGAATGAATGAATAAATAAATAAAGTAATAGATTAAAAATAGTATAATGATAGAGTATTTTTTTAATATTAATAACTTTAATGCTTTTTATTATTTATTTGTTTAATTAATTGATTTTAACTAGTTTAATTATATTATCAAAACGATATTTCATAGACAGGAGAACTTATTTGAGTAATATGAATTATATGAATTATAACATAAAAATGGAAACACAGAGGTAAATTTAAAAAGAATGTACAAATATTAAAAACTGTATTCCAATATTGATCTGACCATAGTTAGATTTTTTTTGGTACTAGTTAGACTTCTAAGACAAGCGGAGCAATGGTAGCTTCTTTAAATGTTAAATGTTGTATGTCTTGTGTGTTTAAAGAAAATTAATAAAAAACATTTTTTTTAAAAAAGAGTGCAGTACTGCAAGCTACTTTTGCGGATCACCGGCTGCCAGCAGTTTGGCAGATCGAATCTCAGTAGGCTCAAGGTTGACTCAGCCTTCCATCCTTCTGAGGTCCATGAAATGAGGACCCAGATTGTTGGGGGCAGTAGGCTTACTCTCTGTAAAACCGCTTAGAGAGGGCTGTAAAGCACTGTGAAGCAGCATATAAATCTAAATGCTATTGCTACGGCTAACCTATGAAGACTGTGAGGATCCCTCCCAGTTATGTGATCAAAATTGGGGTGCTTGTCAACTGGCATATATTTAGTTGCAGTGTCCTGGTCACAGTTTCCGGTCACAATTCAAAGTGTTGGTCATGACCTTTAAAGCCCTACATGGCATTGGACCAGAGTACCTCCGGAACCGCTTGCTACCGCATGAATCCCAGCGGCCAATAAGGTCCCACAGAGTTGGCCTTCTCCGGGTCCCGTCGACTAAACAATGTCGTCTGGCGGGCCCTAGGGGAAGAGCCTTCTCTGTGTCGGCCCCGGCCCTCTGGAATCAACTCCCCCCGGAGATTACAACTGCCCCCACTCTCCTTGCCTTTCGTAAACTACTCAAGACCCACCTATACCGCCAGGCATGGGGGATTTGAGACATCTTCCCCCAGCCTCATTATTATTTATGTTTGGTATGTATGTGCTGTTTGGTTTTTAATTATGATAAGGTTTTTAGTTATTTTTAATATTAGATTTGTGCCATTGTAATATTGTTTTTATCGTTGTTGTGAGCCGCCCCGAGTCTTCGGAGAGGGGCGGCATACAAATCTAATAAATTGAATTGAATTGAATATGATTGTCATTTGCAAGAAAAGTCCATGAGGGAAGCCCGATTTGCTTAACGGTCCCACAATTCACTTAACAGCTGTGGCCAAAAAAAAAAAAAAAGTTATGAAACTGAGCATAACTCACTATAATATTGCATTGCTTAGCAACTGAAATTCCAGTCCCAATTGTGCTTGAAAGTCACAATTTAGAACAGTGATCCCCAACCTTTTTGGCTTTGTGGACCAGGGATGGGGGGGTGGGGGTGCGCATGTGTGAAGTTCCATTTGTGCAAGTGTAGGCTGCGTGCATGCCATTTGCGTATGCTGCTTGTACAACTGGAGCTTTGTATGCACATTTTCCCACTGTTCACCCAAGTAAATCCGTGTGCGTACTCATTCAACGTTTCTGCAGCCCGGTTTCAAATGGGCCACGGCCCAGGAGTTTGTTTCAGAACACTGATTTCCAAATTTTAATTTAATCTAATTTAATTTAATTTAATCTGCCTGGCTGGCTGCATTAAGAGAGAACTGCAAATGAACAAATGTGGATAAATAAAACCAAATGGTTTTTGTTTGGTTCACCAAGTTGGATTCAATCTGCATGAGGTGATAATCAAAAACCTTTTCCAGGTTTATTGCCTTAACCTAATATATTAGTGGTATAAAGTGAGTTCTGATAGAAGTCTTCTCATTATTTCCTTGACTTTGTGTTGTGTTTTTTTTCTGACTGAATATCTCTGTGGTCTTGTCGACCTCTGAAATTTTGTTTTTCTTTCTTTTTTTAATTAAACTTTATTAAATTTTTCATAAAAAGACAAACATGACATACATACATTTAATGTATATTTGGGGTTGCCATTACCCCACTTACTTTTGAAGTCTATCTACTACAGAAAAAAGAAAATTCACTGGTAACATTTAAAATTGATATAAAATGAAAAGAATAATTTTTGTTTTTATATACTTTACATCTATAAAAATAATAAGATATAACTAGTTCTAATACTTCAATATAATTCCAAATCATTTAAATCTTATTTTTCCCCTTTTATTTAACCATGTATACAATTTGTTCCATATATCATAAAATTCTGATTCTTCATGATTGTTTAACCTCCTTGTCATCATGTCCATCTCGGCACATTCCATAATTTTTCTTATTACCTCATCTTCCTTGGGGATATCTTCACCTTTCCAATTTTGTGCAAACACAATTCCAGCTGCTGTCAAAATGTGAATAATTAAGGGGGGGGAAATCCTTTTTATATTTTTGATTTGTTATACCCAATAAAAATAATTCAGGTGTTTTCTTTATGTCCTGTAATGTAATTTCCTTTCTCCACTTTTCTATTGTATTCCAATATGACCTAGTTTTGTAGCAAGTCCACCACTGATGGTAATTTTGTTTTTCAAATATTGTCTGATCAGCCTCTCTTACCTGTTTTCAGGAAACACTTCACAGGCCTATAAGTGTTAAAATATCCCCCCCCCCCCGAGAATGGCTTTTATCAACATTTTGTGGTTTACTTATAGAAGCCAGTCATAAAACTGTGATTGAGTGGAAAAACTGGGTTCAAAAGTTGTCACTACGATTGGTAGAAGCAAAAATTTCCAAGACATTGTGCTGGACCCTCCATGAAGTGAGAAACAATGAGCTGGAACAATCTCCAGAGACAAAGAAAACAACTTGAATTACAGATTTTGAAGGGAGTTTAGAGATCTTCTAGTCCAGTGTGTCCCAACCTTGGTAATTTTAAGATATTTGGACTTCAACTCCCAGAATTCCCCAGCCAGCGAATGCTGGCTGGGGAATTCTGGGAATTGAAGTCAAGATATCTTCAAGTTGCCAAGGTTGGGAAACAACACTGTTCTAGTCTAACCCTCTCTGCGCAGGCAGGAAATACCGTTTCAGACAAATGGTTTTTTAAAACTTCCAATGTTTGAATATTTATAACTTCTGAAGGAAAATTATTCCATTGATTAATTCTTCCAACTGTCAGGAAATTTCTCCTTAGTTCTAAGTTGCTTCTCTCCTTGTTTAGTTTCCACCCATTGCCACCTGTTCTATCCTCAGGTGCTTTGGAGAATAACTTGACTCCCTCTTCTTTCTGGCACCTCCTGAGATATTGGAACACTGCTATCATATCACCCCAAGTCCTTCTTTTCATTCTCAGTCCCTGCAATCGTTCTTTCTATATTATGGCCTCCAGTCCCCTAATCATCTTTGTTGCTCTTCTCTGCACTCTTTCTAGAGTCTCGATATCCTTTTTGCATCATGGCGACCAAAATTGGATGCAGTATTCCAAGTGTGGCCTTACCAAGGCATTGTAAAGTGTTATTAACGCTTCACATCATCTTGATTCTGTCTCTCTGTTAATGCAGCCTGGAACCGTGTTGGGTTTTTTGGCCGCTGCTGCACACTGCTGGCTCATATTTAAGTGATTGTCCCACTAGGACTCCAAGATCCTCTCACAGTTACGACTATTGAGCCAGATACCACCCAGAGGTGGGCAGCTAAAGTGGAATGGTGATGTGTGCTCACCTCTATGGCTCTGAGTGCTAGTGGAGTCTAGCACAATTACTCTATTGCACCTGGGCAGGTGTTCTGTTAAGGTCTCTGGTAGAATCCTCCCGAAAATTCACAGATACAAATGTCAGACACACACACGTTTGACAATTCAAAACACTGTTCTTTATAACGAAAAATCCAAATGAACTAAGCACTCTTTCTCCAAACAAATTGGTAATTTGTACAAGTCCCTTATCAGTTCTGAGATACTTAGCTTGCAGCTGTGAGGTAATTCACATTCCTTCTTCTTTCACAAAGTGAAACACACTTTGCTCTGGTTTAGTTTCAAAGCGGGGGGAAATCAGTACACAAAGGTCAAAGTCAGCAAGGCAGGCACGAAACACAACGATCAGATAATCCTCCACAATGGCCAAACCCACAGGCTGCTATTTATAGCAGCCTCACTAATTACCACAGCCCCACCCAACCACAGGTGGCCTCATTTTCTTTGATAATAATCTCTCAGTTGTTACTGCCTATGCATCGCTCTCTGCATGCGTGGCTGTATCATTAACTCTTGTTCCGAATCCAAGGAGGAGCTAGATAATTGATCTCCTTCTGAGCTGTCTGCCACACTCTCCTCCTCCCTGTCACTCATGTCTTCTTGGTCAGAGGAGCCTTCATCATCAGATTCCACGGGGGGGGGGGGGCAAAACAGGCCTGCAGCATGTGGATGTCTCCCCCACATCCACAGTCCTTGGGGCAGGAGCTGGGCCAGAGCTAACCACAACAGCAGGTAGAAAAATTGTGCGCGGACACGCAGATGCACCCGTGTTTTGGCAGAGTGACACACATCTGTGTGTCCACGTGCGATTTTGCTACCTGACCAGGTGCAGTAGCATAATTGTGCTGGACTCCGCTAGCACTCAGAGCCACGGGGGGCAAGCACACATCACCGTTCCACCTTAGCAGGCCACTTCTGGTGCCACCTATATACTGTACCTGTGCTTTTGGTTTTTCTTGCCTAAACATAGAACCGGAAAACGTGCTGCTATTGCACTCAGTCTAAAAGCAAAGAGAATCTGAAGGCACAATTAAAGTCTCCTGTTTGCACTATCAAGCTGAATCCTGATTAACCTTCTCATTAAATAAAACCATGTAATGGCACTCTCAGGTATGTACTTGCACAAAATGGCTTAAAGTGTTGAGCTGAGAGCTGAAAAAAGGGGAAAGGAATTAATTAATTGAACACAGGCTGCAAAGCCCGGGATTCATTGTCGGAATGGCAGGGTATAAAATTATCTTCTGCTATATAAGAGGTGAAATAAATGTAGGCAGGATCTGACAGGCAAAAAAAAAAAAGGGAGGGGGGAGTGAGGTGGAAATGCACAAAGCTACTTGCTATTGCCAGCAAAGCAACCCAGTGTTCATTTGAGAACATGCCACCCACACCCAGCTCAGCGGCAACCTCTTCGCATTGATCGAGCCCTTAAGGACTAATGCCTGCGTGCCCTCTTACTCATAAAGGCTTGTTTCCCAGCAAGTGGATGTTTGGAGAAATGGATATTTAGGAAAAGTAATGTTCGACTCAGAAAGTGCCCCTCCCTCTGTGACATTGAGCCCCCTGGGCATTTAGAAGTGGAAGGAACTTAACATGGAAGTATTTGATCGAATCAAAATCGCATAAAGTATTAGCACCGCTTTATAAAGCTTTATAGTAAGGCCAACCACTGGAACACTGCATCCAGTTTTGGACACTCCATTACAAAAAAAGATATTGAGGCTTTGGGGGGGGGAAGTGCATAGAAGAGCAAATAAGATGATTAAGGGCCTGGGGCCTAAAACATGAAGAACAGTTGCAGGATTTGGGTTTGGTTAGTCTAGAGCAGTGATTTTCAACCTTTTTTGAGCCGCGGCACATTTTTTACATTTACGAAACCCTGGGGCACATTGAGCGGGGGGAGGATGGGGGCTAAAAAAAGTTTGGACAAAAAAATTCTCTCTCTTCCTCCATTTCGCTCCCTTTCGCTCTATTTCTCTCTCCCTCCCTCTTTCTCTGCCTTCCTTCTTTCTCTCTCCATCCCTCTTTCTTTCTCTTCCTTCCTTCCTCTCTTTTTTGCTCTCTTTCTCTCTCCCTCCCTCCATGTCTTTCTCTCTCCTTCCCTCCCTCTCTTGCTTTCTCTCTTACTTTCTTTCTCTTGTTCTTTTTCTCTCTCTCTTGCTTTCTCTCTCTTTCTTGTTCTCTTTCTCTCTCTCTCTTGCTTTCTTTCTCTCTCTGAGCTTTGCGGCACACCTGACCATGTCTCACGGCAGACTAGTGTGCCGTGGCACACTGGTTGAAAAACACTGGTCTAGAGAAAAGAAATCAATTAGAGTAACAGAGTTGGAAGAGACCTTGTAGGTCATCTAGTCCAGGGTAGGCAAAGTTGGCTCTTCTATGACTTGTGGACTTCAACTCCCAGAAGTCCTGAGCCAATCATGCTAACTCAGGAATTCTGGGAGTTGAAGTCCACCTGTCATAGAAGAGTCAACTTTGCCTACCCCTGATCTAGCCCATACCTACACCATTTCCGACAAATTACAGTCCATTTTCTTCTTGAAAGTCTCAATTGTTGGAGCTCTCACAACCTCCGCAGGCAAGCTGTTCCACTGGTTGATTGCTGTCACTTGTCAGAAATTTTTCTCCTTAATGCCAAATTGAATCTCTCCTTGGTCGATTTCCCTCCATCATTCCATTATTAGAAGGACTAGGAGGAGACAGGATACTAGTGTTCCAGTATTTGAGGGGCTGCCACAATGGAGAAGGGATCAATTTATTTTCCAAAGCACCCGAGGGCAGGACAAAGAAGCAATGGATGGAAACTAACCAAGGAGAGAAGCAACATGGAATTGAGAATTAACAATGAAAACAATTAACCAGTGGAACACGTTGTGGGGGCTTCATCACTGGAGGTTTTAGAGAAGAGATAGGGCAGCCACTTATCTGAAATGGTATAGGACTGTGATGGTGAAAATATGGGCCGTGATATGGCATACGGAGCCATATCTGAGATCACATAAAACGTATCAGGAAAGACTTAATGAACTCAATCTGTATGGTCTGGAGGACAGAAGGGAATTGGGGGACATGATGGAAACATTTAAATATGTTAAAGGGTTAAATAAGGTTCAGGAGGGAAGTGTTTTTAATAGGAAAGTGAAGACAAGAACAAGGGGGCACAATCTGAGGTTAGTTGGGGGAAAGATCAAAAGCAACGTGAGGAAATATTATTTTACTGAAAGAGTAGTAGATGCTTGGAACAAACTTCCAGCAGAGGTGCTTGGTAAATCCACAGTAACTGAATTTAAACATGCCTGGGATAAACATATATCCATCCTAAGATAAAATACAAAAAATAGTATAAGGGCAGACTAGATGGACCGTGAGGTCTTTTTATGCCGTCAAACTTCTATGTTTCTATCACGTGAGACGTTGCCCTATGTCAGATTTTCGGCCTTGGGATGATTCAGGGAAGCTTCCCTGAAGCCCCAGAGTGCCAAAAACCTGCCCAACGGACAAACCAGAAGTTCACAAAACACACTTCCGGTTTGCCCGTTGTGCTGTTTTTTACACTCCAGAGGCTTCATGGAAACTTCCTGAAGCCCTGGAGTGCAAAAAACAGCACAACAGGAAAACTGGAAGTGCTTTTTTCCCATCCTCCGGTTTGCCTGTTTGCCTGTTTTTCACTCTCCCAGGCTTCAGTGCTGCCTATGCCCATGCGCAGGGATGGGCAGGGGATTGTGCGCATATGCAGAGGCAGTGTGGGGTGTGTGTGCGTGTGGGGGGGGAGGGAAGGGGTGTGGGCATGTGTACACCTGCTAGCACACCCACGCAGACCCTTATGGCACACGAACCAGAAAAGGTTCGCCATTACTGGTGTAGGATCTCCTGCTTATGCAGGGGCTTAGACTAGATCAGGGGTAGGCAAAGTTGGCTCTTCTATGACTATTGGACTTCAACTCCCAGAATTCCTGAGCTAGCATGATTGGCTCAGGAATTCTGGGAGTTGAAGTCCACAAGTCATAGAAGAGCCAACTTTGCCTGCTCCTGGGCTAGAAGACCTCCAAGGTCCCTTCAAGGTCTATTCTGATAGATTGAACTCCACTATGAAAATGGGATTCCCGAGTTTTGTTGCTTATGTTTCAGCACAGGATGGGCCTACATAACAACCAGGGTCTAAAAAAAGCTCCTGAGTCCAGAAATTCACCTTGCTCCAGGAGAGAAGTTAGGTTGAGTCTTTGGAGAGGGGCGGCATACAAATCTTATTATTACTATTATTATTACTATTATTACTATTATTATTATTATTATTATTATTATTATTATTATTATTATTATTATGTCAATACAACACAGCAAACAAGATCACTATGCTGGATTTCGTATTTCATCACCAGTCGAGTGCTTCCCAAGCACCTAGGACTGTGTGATGTAGCGGCGAATTATGTGTGCCGATCCCAGTAAAGCGGCAATTGACAGATGCCGATTTTTTTGCAATTGACAGATGGAGATTTTGTCAATTTCGATGGTTTTCAAATGTCCACTGAGATCCTTTGACACTGTGCCCAGCATGCCAAATACCACTGGGACCACTTTCACTGGCTTATGCCAGAGTCGTTGCAGCCCAATTTTTAGATCTTCGTATTTCACTTCATTATTATTATTATTATTATTATTATCATCATCATCATCATCATCATCATCATCATCATCACTATTACTACTATTATTGTTGTTGTTGTTATTGTTTGTTGTTATTGTTGTCATTATTATTATTATTATTGTTGTCATTATTATTGTTGTTGTTGTTGTAGTGCAGACAGAACTCAACCTATGACTACGATTGTGCCTGAAATATCTGTTGTAAAGCGAGACAGTTGTTAACTGAGTTTTGCCCCCCTTTTATAAGGTACTAGAAGACCTCCAAGGTCCCTTCCAACTCCCTTATGCTGTTATGACATCAGATCGGCTCGCGTATTTATTAAGGAAGTGCTAATAGACTGAAATGAAATGAGGTTCCTGGGAGATCGAACTCCCTGGGAGAAAGAGGTTGTATAACTGCCTTTGTACCAGAGTAATTCTGCGTCCTCTCTGCCCTGGCTGTGTCTGAATTATTTATTTAATGATTCCTTATGTGGAGAGAAAAACCACAGGCCTGTTTCTGCATGACCGCACCGTATGCCAAACGGGGAGAGCTCGGTCCTTTTAAGAGCTCGGAAAACCTGCCTTGGCCAAGTGGTCCTCAGCTATATGACCAATACTTTTGACCCCGAAATTTCTGTCGCTAAGAGAGACACCTGTTAAATGAGTGTTGGCCCATTTTATGACCTTCTACATCAGGCCTTCTACTGACAGTGTGGCAAGCCATTGATTGATCAACAACCTCTGCACCAGCTTGACACAAACAGTTTTGCCTTTGGAAGTTGTGGGAGCATCATCACTGGAAGATTTCAGGAAGAGATTGGACTGCCATCTGTCAGAAATGGTGTAGAATTGATGTTCAGCCTTTGAATGGTCTTCTCTCGTGCATGGATGACAGAACCAATCATTGGTCTGTAATTTTCAATTAGGCTGAGGTCTCCATTTTTGAAGATAGGGATGACTGTGGCCAGTGACCATAGGTTGGACAAGGAGTCGGTACTGAGAGATATTTCAAAGATTGTGCTTAGAGGAACTGCTATGGCAGTGGAAATTTTTTTTAGCAATAGCAATTGCATTAGACTTATATACCGCTTCACAGTACTTTTTAAGCTTCAGTATCACCTCACTTTTAAATACAACCGTTTGTCTGAAATGATATAGGTAGTTCTCAACTTACGACCACAATTGAGCCCAAAATTTCTGTTGTTAAGTGAGTCATTTTGAGTTTTGTCCCACTTTATGACTTTTCTTGCATGGTTGTTAAGTGAATTGCCGCAACTGATAAGTTAATAACCTGGTGGTTAAGTGAACCTGTCCTCCCCATTGACTTTGCTGGCCAAAAGGTTGCAAAAGGGGATTGCAGGACCTTGGACACAGCAACGGTCGTATGAATCAGTTGCCAAGCATCTGAATATTGTTCAGGTGATCATGTGGACCTTACAAAGGCCATAATTGTGAAACAACGGTCCAGGCAACGAAGCAGTGGAAGTGATGTGCCGGTGCCTGGAGGCTGTTGGGGCCTGGATGGGTGTCAACAAACTCAAACTCAACCCAGACAAGATGGAGTGGCTGTGGGTCTTGCCTCCCAAGAAGGACAATTCCATCTGTCCGTCCATTACCCTGGGGGGAGAACTATTGACCCCCTCAGAGAGGGTTCGCAACTTGGGCGTCCTCCTTGATCCATAGCTGACATTGGAACATCATCTTTCGGCTGTGGCGAGGAGGGCGTTTGCCCAGGTTCGCCTGGTGCACCAGTTGCAGCCCTATTTGGACAGGGAGTCATTGCTCACAGTCACTCATGCCCTCATCACCTCGAGGTTCGATTACTGCAACGCTCTCTACATGGGGCTACCTTTGAAGAGTGTTTGGAAACTTCAGATCGTGCAGAATGCGGCCGCGAGAGCCATCGTGGGGCTTCCTAGATTTGCCCACGTTTCTGCAACACTCTGCGGCCTGCACTGGCTGCCGATCGGTTTCCGGTCACAATTCAAAGTGTTGGTCATGACCTTTAAAGCCCTACATGGCATTGGACCAGAATACATCCAGAACCGCCTTTTACCGCACGAATCCCAGCGGTTGATAAGGTCCCACAGAGTTGGCCTTCTCCGGGTCCCGGTGACCAAACAATGTTGTTTGGCGGCCCCCAGGGGAAGAGCCTTCTCTGTGGCAGCCCCGGCCCTCTGGAATCAACTCCCCCCAGAGATTAGAACGGCCCCCACCCTCCTTGTCATTCGCAAATGACTGAAGACCGACCTTTGTTGTCAGGCATGGGGGAGTTAGGACATTCCTTCCCCATGGCCATTACAAGTTATGTATGGTATGTTTGTGTGTATGTTTGGTTTTTTATAATAGGGGTTTTTAGTTGTTTTATTAAATTGGATTGTTACATGTTGTTTTTTATCATTGTTGAGGGGCGGCATACAAATCCAATAAATAAATAAATAAATAAATAAATGTAAATAAATAAATAAATAAATAATTGATCCCTTTTTTTAGGGCTGTTGTAACTTTGAACGGTCACTAAATGAACAGTTCTAAGTCAAGGATCTTCTGCCTGAGGAGTGGTTTTACTAGAAGACCTCCAAGGTCCTTGTTGTCTCTGTTATTCTGTAAGTGAAGATGGCAGCAATCAAATTTCTGGCCCTGTTTTTCCTACCATATTTAGCAGGGTTGGCAACCTTAAACCCCCAGAGAGCCATTTGGACCTGTTTCCCACAGAAATGAAAACATCGGGAGCCACAAAAACTCTTCCTCTGCCTGACTATTTCCTGAGCGGCCACAAAACTAGCATGTATGGTTGAATTAAAGGTTCTTTTCTTTCTGAAACTTTTCTTTTCTTGGATTTATCCATGGTTGACCTACCAGGGGTTGAAAAGCTTAATAAATTACACATTGTTGAGTGTCACACATTGGTAGTTGTGATGCATATTTTGAGCGATGGAGCTGCCGCAGAGGGATGAAAGAGCCACATATAGCTCCAGAGCCACATATAGCTCCAGAGCCGCTGGTTGCTGAACCCTAATATATAGGAAAACACATAGGAAAGGATAGGCAATTGAATCACGTAATTGGGGGGCGTCATGTTGAGACACACACACCCCAAACACAGCTGAGTGAAGAGGCCATGTGTCCCATTTCTTTGTATTGGCCTACTTAATTCAGACAGGGAAAGAATGCTGTGTTGGGGCCAGGCAGTGTGTAGTGTGGGCCTTTATGACAATTGAGCAATTGTCTTCTGGATTGCCATCAAAGGGCAGGGAGAGATGCATGGTGCCAGCGGTAACTGGTTGTGGCAGAAGGGAGAAATACAGATTTACAGGAAGGCTGAAGAGCATAGTTCCCTCTAAGCTGAGCAGTGAGCAATCGCTCACTTAAAAATCATCATCAACTCAGAGTTTTCCAAACCTGCCCAGAAGCTGAGAGGGAAAGAGTGAGAGGGAAGGAGAGAGAGAGGAAGAGAGGAAGAGAGAGAAACAGATAGAAAAAAAGAGAGGAAGGAAAAGAGAAAGAAAAAGAATGGGAGTATGGAAGAGAGAAAGAAAATCAAAATCTAGTTTGAAACTAGCTCAACTATTTAAGTGGCATTTTGATATTGATAGAGTTGCCCTATTATGAGCTCACTGTTATAGACACACAGTACAGTATTTTATTTTGAAATTCTCTGAGGCAAAACAGGGTGGGTTTTTTATTTGTTTGTTTGTTTGTTTGTTTGTTTATTTATTATTTCTGTGCCGCCCAGTCCCGAAGGGACTGCCGCTCAGACACTATACTTTTCTGCCCCCCCCAAAAAAAAATTAGAAGGAACACTGCTGAAGAGTATTCTGTTTTATTAATTGGACTAAAATAAAAGCAAGCTTCTGAGTTCCTGCCCAGCCAGCTAAAAACATTGAAGGTCCTTAATCTTATCAGACTTCACCCAAGAGTTTTAGGGCTGTAAAGCACTGCGAAGCAATATATAAGTGCTATTGTTATCTATACATTTTACTTATTTCATTTAGTGTGTGGCGCTCTATGGCGGTCATGTAATCACTGATATATACAAATTTAGTGTAAGAGGAGCATAATAGAAACATAGAAGGTTGACGGCAGAAAAAGACCTCATGATCCATCTAGTCTGCCCTTATACAGTACTATTTCCTGTATTTTATCTTAGGATGGATATATGTTTACCCCAGGCATGTTTAAATTCAGTTACTGTGGATTTACCAACCACGTCTGCTGGAAGTTTGTTCCAAGGATCTACTACTTTTTCAGTAAATTTAATATTTTCTCATGTTGCTTTTGATCTTTCCCCAATAATATACAGTATATGTGGACAATACGATACAAAACAATGTAGGAAGTAATATATTAAATTAAGAGTAATAAAATCATAATAAGGAGTCATAGAATTGCAATGGGTTAGATAGAGGTCATCGAAACATAGAAGACTGATGGCAGAAAAAGACCCCATGGTCCATCTAGTCTGCCCTTATACTATTTCCTGTATTTTGTCTTAGGATGGATATATGTTTTATTCCAGGCATGTTTAAATTCAGTTACTGTGGATTTACCAACCACGTCTGCTGGAAGTTTGTTCCAAGGATCTACTACTTTTTCAGTAAAATAATATTTTCTCATGTTGCTTTTGATCTTTCCCCAATAATATATACAGTATGTGGACAATACGATACAAAACAATGTAGGAAGTAATATATTAAATTAAGAGTAATAAAATCATAATAAGGAGTCATAGAATTGCAATGGGTTAGATAGAGGTCATCGAAACATAGAAGACTGACGGCAGAAAAAGACCCCATGGTCCATCTAGTCTGCCCTTATACTATTTCCTGTATTTTGTCTTAGGATGGATATATGTTTTATTCCAGGCATGTTTAAATTAGGTTACTGTGGATTTACCAACCACGTTTGCTGGAAGTTTGTTCCAAGCATCTATTACTTTTTCAGTAAAATAATATTTTCTCACGTTGCTTCTGATTTCCCCCCCAACTAACCGCAGATTGTGCCTCCTCTTTCTTGTGTTCCTACTAAAAACACTTCCCTCCTGAATCTTATTTAACCCTTTAACATATTTAAATGCCCCCCCCCCTTTCTCTTCTGTCCTCCAGACTATACAGATTGAGTTCATTCAATCTTTCCTGATAGGTTTTATGCTTAAGACCTTCCACCATTTTTGTAGCCCGTCTTTGGACCCGTCATAATTCAATCTCTAAGGAAGCTAACCATCTAACTGGTTCTGGGACGGATAATCCCAGGTGCTTTGAAATGTGCATAAATAAAAGGTAAAGGCTCCCCTCGCACATATGTGCTAGACATTCTCGACTCTAGGGCCACAGTAGAATATGATACTTTATTTGGCCAAATGTGATTGGACACACAAGGAATTCAATGTACCGTACATTCAAACAATAGAATGGAATGGAATGGAATGGAATAGAATAGAATAGAATAGAATAGAATAGAATAGATGTACCTCAAGTATCACGAGGTACAACACTTAATGATTATCATAGGGTACAAAAAAAACAATCAGGAAACAATCATTGTTACTATAAATCGTAAGGTTACAAGCAACAAGTTACAGTCATACAGTCATAAGTGGGAGGAGATGATCCACAATTGATCAGTGGAACATCTTGCCTCCAGAAGTTGTGAATGCTCCAACACTGGAAGTTTTTAAGAAGATGTTGGATAAACTTCTGTCTGAAGTAGTGTAGGGTCTCCTGCCCAAGCTGGGGGTTGGACTAGAAGACCTCCAAGGTGCCTTCCAACTCTGTTGTTACTATTATTATTAAGACTGATTTGAAGAGAAGCATGCATGCAGAGTGATTGACTGAAGGAATGTAAATCACAGCCACAAGAATTTCAGCTCATTGGTACCACGGAGAAGCTACCTTTCAGCCACCTTGGTGAGATACCTGTGCCTTACATTAAGGGACTGTCTCCTCTCCAGGCAAGGCTGTGACATTGGTTCTTCAGCTCTATGCCTTTTGTTGTTGTTGTTGACATTTTTGTGCTCCATTTGCTCTCCAGAAATCAATTTGCTACGTTCATACTGGAAGGGAAATAGTTTATGTAACTAAAATCACACCACATGCCTCCCCACTCAGAAATAATTCAATAGGGCTTCCTGGACCATGTGATTAATAGAATCCACGCTAGGAAACCTAATTAACCCCACTTGTTTCCCCCACCACCAATATACAACCAGAATTTGAGCCATATAGCATACAACAATTGTTTAATTTAAACATATTATCTACAGGGGGTGGACAAAAAACTGGAAACACCTTGCAGCTCTTTCGTGGAATCCAGATTTGTGAAGCTCCCTTGAAACAGTTTGTGTGGAAACTGGGTTCTGTACGTGTCTATTGAGCTCTGCAGTGATTTTAGGAGCTGCGGTCTTACGATCCGCTCTAACAATTTGCTTTAGAGTCCGACGGTCTCTCTCAGACAACTTCGATTTTCGACCAGACCTGTGCTTGGCTGAGGACATTTTCCCTTCTCTTTCAAAAGCAGTCATTACTTTTGAGACATTACCTCTTGAAACGCCAAATATTCGGGCACTTTCTGTTACACTAGTGCCTGCCATTCAAGCACCAACAATTTGGCCTCTTCGAAAGTTTGAGAGTCTTCCGTTTCTAGAAGGTTATAACCAATTTCCTTAAATTTGTGTAAAAAAAAAAGATAGTTTTAAAAAACATATAAAATAACAGAATTTAAAAAAAACATTAAAATATGTCAAGTTTTGATTGATTTGAACATGTTCAAACATTATGATACCAAAAAGGTCAAGTGTTTCCATGTTTTTGTCCACCCCCTGTACCTTATCATTCATATGTTGATTGCTTCTTAAAAATAAGGATGTTTGGCTACTAAATAACGTTCTCATTTTTCAGGCTGATCCTCTGAATGCATCTCCCAATTCAAGAAAAGGGCCTAGATACACAGTCAGAAAAACTGTATTTTTCCTTCAGAATTCTTGTTTCCCACTTCTGTGTATGTCAAAATAGAATAGAATAGAATGGAATTCTTTATCTTTATTGGCCAAGTGTGACTTGACACACAAGGAATTTGTCTTTGGTGCATATGCTCTCAGTGAACATAAAAGACAAGATATATTTTTCAAGAATAGTGAGGTGCAACATTTAACACTTGCCGATGACTCTAAAGTATGCAATAGGGTTGATATTCCTGGAGGCGTCTGTAATATGGTACATGATTTGGCCTTACTAGATAAATGGTCAAAGCAATGGAAACTGCAGTTTAATGTTTCCAAATGTAAAATAATGCACTTGGGGAAAAGGAATCCTCAATCTGAGTATTGTATTGGCAGTTCTGTGTTAGCAAAAACTTCAGAAGGAAAGGATTTAGGGGTAGTGATTTCTGACAGTCTCAAAATGGGTGAACAGTGCAGTCAGGTGGTAAGGAAAGCAAGTAGGATGCTTGGCTGCATAGCTAGAGGTATAACAAGCAGGAAGAGGGAGATTATGATCCCGCTATATAGAGTGCTGGTGAGACCACATTTGGAATACTGTGTTCAGTTCTGGAGACCTCACCTACAAAAAGATATTGACAAAATTGAACGGGTCCAAAGACAGGCTACAAGAATGGTGGAAGGTCTTAAGCATAAAACTTATCAGGAAAGACTTAATGAACTCAATCTGTATAGTCTGGAGGACGGAAGGAAAAGGGGGGACATGATCGAAACATTTAAATATGTTAAAGGGTTAAATAAGGTCCAGGAGGGAAGTGTTTTTAATAGGAAAATGAACACAAGAACAAGGGGACACATTATTTATTTATTTTGATTTGATTTGATTTGATTTGATTTGATTTGATTTGATTTGATTTGATTTGATTTGTATGCCGCCCCTCTCCGTAGACTCCGTAGTTGGGGAAAAGATTAAAAGCAACATGAGAAAATATTATTTTACTGAAAGAGTAGTAGATCCTTGGAACAAACTTCCAGCAGACGTGGTAGATAAATCCACAGTAACTGAATTTAAACATGCCTGGGATAAACATATATCCATCCTAAGATAAAATACAGAAAATAGTATAAGGGCAGACTAGATGGACCATGAGGTCTTTTTCTGTCGTCAGACTTCTATGTTTCTATATTTCTATGATTGTCACAGGGTCTCAAATAATCAGGAAACAATCAATATTAATACAAATCATAAGGATACAAGCAGCGTTACAGTCATACAGCTATAAGTCGAGGACTAGCCTGTGTTTTTGGTCACCCTCCTTTCCTGACCTGACCTATCTTGAAGGGCTGATGTCCAACCCTATATTTATTTATTTTTATTTATTTATTTATTTATTTTATTTGTTTATTTTGTCCAATACACAATACATATAGAGAAAGTATTCATGAGAAAGTATTATTTTACTGAAAGAGTAGTAGATCCTTGGAACAAACTTCCAGCAGACGTGGTTGGTAAATCCACAGTAACCGAATTTAAACATGCCTGGGATAAACATATATCCATTGTAAGATAAAATACAGGAAATAGTAAAAGGGCAGACTAGATGGACCATGGGGTCTTTTTCTGCCGTCAGTCTTCTATGTTTCTATGTTTCTATGTTTCTAAGTGGGAAGAGATGGGTGATACGAATGACGAGAAGACTAATAGTAATGCAGCTTTGGTGAATAATTGTATAGTTTTGAGGGCACTCAAAACTCAGTAAAACAGTGGAAGTGATGTGCTGGTGTCTGGAGGCTGTTGGGGTTTGGATAATAACTGCAGTGATTCACTTAGCAACTGTGGCAGGAAAGGTCGTGAAATGGAACAAAATTGACTTAACAACAGTTTTGCTTAGCAACAGAAATTTTGGACTCAGTTGTAAGTCGAGGACTAGCCTGTGTTTTTGGTCACCCTCCTTTCCTGACCTGACCTATCTTGAAGGGCTGATGTCCAACTCTATATTTATTTTTATTTATTTATTTATTTTATTTGTTTATTTTGTCCAATACACAATACATATAGAAGAGAATAGACATGAGGTAATGTATATAAAAAAAATATAAAATAGAGGAGAAGATATATGAAAGGAAGAAAATATATATGATATATGAGATAAAGGAAAGACAATTGGACAGGGGACGAAAGGTACACTAGTGCACTTATGTACGCCCCTTACTGACCTCTTAGGAACCTGGAGAGGTCAATCGTGGATAGTCTAAGGGAGAAAAGTTGGGGGTTAGGGGTTGACACTATTGAGTCTGGTAATGAGTTCGGAAACTTCAGGTCGTGCAGAATGCAGCTGCGAGAGCAATCATGGACTTTCCCAAAAATGCCCATGTAACACCAACACTCCGCAGTCTGCATTGGTTGCCGATCAGTTTCCGGTCACAATTCAAAGTGTTGGTTATGACCTATAAAGCCCTTCATGGCACCGGACCAGACTATCTCAGGGACCGCCTTCTGCTGCACGAATCCCAGCGATCAGTTAGGTCCCACCGAGTGGGTCTTCTCCAGGTCCCGTCGACTAAACAATGTCGTCTTGCGGGATCCAGGGAAAGAGCCTTCTCTGTGCCGCCCTGACCCTCTGGAACCAACTCCCCCCCAGAGATTAGAATTGCCCCCACCCTCCTTGCCTTTCGTAAGCTTCTTAAAACCCACTTCTGCTGCCAGGCATGGGGGAATTGAGATACTCTTTCCCCCTAGGCCTTTACAATTTTATGCATGGTATGTCTGTATGTATGTTTGGTTTTACAATAGGGGTTTTTAACTGTTTATACTGGATTGTCATATGCTGTTTACTACTGTTGTTAGCCGCGGAGAGGGGCGGCATACAAATCCAATCCAATCCAATCCAATCAAATGAGTCCCATGCTTCGACAACTCACTTGTTAAAGTCATATTTTTTACAGTCAAGTTTGTAGCGGTTAATATTAAGTTTGAATCTGTTACGTGCTCTTGTATTGCTGCAGTTGAAGCTGAAGTAGTCATTGACAGGTAGGACGTTGCAGCATATGATCTTGTGGGCAATACTTAAATCGTGTTTTAGGCGACATATAGGAAAAACCTGTGTTAATGCCGTGTTCTGTTTTACGCAGGCAAACATTTTACGAGTGGGGGTTTTCTGTTTTATGAGAGAACCAGAAAGACTGAACGTACATTTCTCTGCAGATGTCAGGCTGACAGAATTAGGTCTCTTTTGTTTCTGGGCCGTTGGTCAGCCAGAAAGCAACACGAGGTGTTGGTGTCACGTTGCATTTCTCCTGACAAACTCTGAGGTTCGTTCCACGCCAGTCGATCTTGCTTTGGAAAGACGAACCTCAACCGAGATAGAAAAATGTGGGCTTGAGCTAATATTAGTGCAAGTTATCCTGTCTCGGTTGCTGTTTTTAATCTGTATTTTGAACGCTGGAACTGTGTAGCAGATTGCAAGCTGGCTGCCTAGTCTGCTGCCCGTGTTTGGGAGCTGGTTTTTTTAAAAATATCTATTTTGAATGGGTGCAGAATAGATCAGGCAGGGAAACGGAGTGTGATTAGAACAGGAATAAATATATCCACATGGCTTTTCACCAAGTTTTTTACTGGGTTTTCCTTGGCTGAGAGCTGTTCCGCGCTAACATGTAATCTTTTTGGTGGTTTCCTTTATCTTTACTCCTTTCTCTCTTTTTCCCCCACTAGGACTTCCTGATTCCACCCCCCACACCTCTCCCCCACCCTACAACACCCCTTTGCAACCTCCCCCTCCGCCTCCCCATGATGCCCCTATCCCGGGATACAGCGATTCCTCCGCTACGGTGGTGCATTCGGGCACAGCCACTTTGCCCCGGCTTGGAGGGGCTGCGACTCTCCCCAGGCCTCCCCCCACGTCAGCCACCCTCCCGCGCCCGCCCCGCCACCATTCTGCCACCCTACCCCGCCTCCCCCCTGACCCCTACATGCAGGAAACTCAGTTCAATGGAGCTGCCCAGGGCTACGTAGTGCAGACACATCCGCCCGTCGGGACACTTCCCATCGGAGGCTACATGCACCCAGGGTATCCGGTTCAGCTGCAGCCTTGTACGGCATACGTGCCCGTCTACCCTGTAGGGGCGGTGAGTATTTATGGTCGGCGGGGTAACCGGAGCCGGTTCTTGGGGTTGTATTAGTTTGGGACTTTCTTATAGGTAGTCCTTGACTTACAGCCAGTGGTGGGCAGGAGCTGTTGCGCTCAGGTGCTCCATCCCGGTAGGAAATTCCAGGATGAATGCGCAGCTCCGCACTCGTGATGCACCGCCCATGTGAGATTTGGCTTCTGCGCATGCATGGAACTGAATGGAGATAGCAGAGTGTTTTTTTAATGGCCAGATGCCCTTCCTGTCGCCAATGGCTGGAGCCTTCTCTGTGGTGGCCCCGGCCCTCTGGAACCAACTCCCCCCAGAGATTAGAATTGCCCCCACCCTCCTTGCCTTTCGTAAGCTGCTTAAAACCCACCTCTGCCGCCAGGCATGGGGGAATTGAGATACTCTTTCCCCTAGGCCTCTACAATTTTATGTGTATGTATGTTTGGTTTTTATAATAATGGGTTTTTAACTGTTTTTAGCACTGGATTATTATTATATGCTGTTTTATTACTGCTGTTAGCCGCCCCAAGTCTGCAGAGAGGGGCGGCATATAAATCCAATAAATAAATATAAATAAATAAATAAATGTGGAATTGTGTTCAGCTTTATACATAATCTCCATTGTACAATGTAACCATTTTCCTTTCTTTTTCTATTTTCTTTTTATTCTATTTTCTTTTCTCTTTTTTCTCTCTGTCCATCTTTCTTGTTTCTCTTTCTTCTCTTTTGCTAGGTTTTTCCTCCTTTTTCTTCTCCCTACCCTTTCTTTCTCTTAATTACATGTTTGCAATAGTCGTTTACTATTCTTTTTGACTTGTATTGTTCTTCTATTTGTGAATAAAAACTTATTTTTTTAAAAAAGGAATTGTGTTCAGCAGGTTCAAAGAGTGAAATATCTGCCCCTATCTTTGATCGAACTTACAGCCTCCCGATTGTGAGGTGAGAGCTCCACCTCCAGCCCACCAGTGGAGCCCCCTTTGTTTCTGTTGCTAAGCGAGACATTTGCTAAGTGACCCTTGTCCCACTTTATGACTTTTCCTGCCACGGTTGTTAAGTGAATCGCTGCAGTTCTGAACTTAGTAACACAGTTGTTAAGTGAATCCCCCATGGACTTTGCTTGTCTGAAGATCGCAAAAGGGATAAGGTGATGCTCCCATCCCCCCTGGGGACACTGCAATCGTCATAAAAATGAATCAGTTGGCAAGTGTGTGAATGTTGCTCATGGGACCACAAGGATGCTGCAACGGTCATAAGTGTGAAAAAAGTCAATTTTTTCAGTGCCGTTGTAACCTTGAGCGGTCACTAAATGAACTGTTGAAAGTCAAGGTCTATCTATACGTGCCAGTTGCCAAGTCCCTGAATTTTGATCATGTTACTGCTGCAATGGTCGCAAATGCAGGGATCGGTTCAAAAGCGATCTCTTTTTGTTCTGCCGGCGTGTCTCAACCACCCATAATTACAGGGTAATTAGTCCAGGAAGACACACACTACATGATAAAAGGAAAACCCAAAAGTTTTTATAAACAGAAAAACAGAAACATCTCCCTTTTTAAATGTCAAAGGGATTTTCTGGTACACACAAGGCACAGGTTAAATGCAATCCAATTGCTCACCCAATAACTGGGAAATTGAGTCCAATTCTAAAGTCCAGAGAGTCCACACACACAATCCTGAACAGCAAAAAACCACGATCTTGACAAAACAAGGAATCAGATAAACTGCCATGAGGCTAAAACACCAGGCTGCACTTTTATCTGTAGCACTAATTACAGCAGCCCCTCCCAACCACAGGTGGCCTCATTTTCTCTTATAATAATCCTTCAGTTGCTGTCTCCTATGCATCACTTTACGCATGTATGGATGTGTCATTAATTCTTGTTCAGAATCCAAGATGATACAGATGATTGATCTCCTCCTGGGCTGTCTACCAAACTCCCCTCTTCCCTGTCACTCATGTTTCCTTGGTCAGAGAAGACAGATTCTACTGGAAGCAAAACAGGCCTGCGGCATGTGGATGTTTCCCCCACATCCACCACCACATTCCTTGGGGCAGGAGCTGGGCCAGAGCTAACCACAACATCTGTTAATGTCGTTGTAACTTTGAAAAGTTGTTTAAATGAATGGTTGCAAGTCTTTCTGCTTTGTGGCAACCCCTGAGATATTGGAACACTGATATCATGTCTCCCCTGGTCCCTTTTTTCATTAAGCTAGCCATGCCCAGTTCTTGCAACTGTTCTTCATATGTTTTAGCCTCCAGTCCCCTAATCATCTTTGTCAAGGACTCCCTCTTTATCCTGCAGATGCGAGTTAGTGCAAAGGTAATGGGAACCACGATTTCTTTAGATATCACTCCAGTGATCATATACCCTTTATTATCCAGAACAGGGAGAAAGGAAAGGGAATAACCATACAAATTTAAAGTGACAGGAGGAAAAAAAATAAAGGCAGCGAATACATTTATAAGAAAAATGACCTGCGACATTCAGGTCTGTTTAGGGTGACCCGCTCCCTTCTTAATCAGGGGGGAGTTGGGGAGCCCTTACAGAGTAGTGCCGAGGACTTTAACACGTTTTTCGCTGATAAAGTCGCTCGGATCCGAGCCGACCTCGACTCCAATTGTAAAACAGAGTCGACTGACAACGAGTCAGTCGAGGTGACTGGGGCACGTACTTGTCCACCTGTCTGGGAAGAGTTTGATCTGGTGACACCTGATGAAGTGGACAAGGCCATTGGAGCTGTGAGTTCTGCCACCTGTTTACTGGATCCGTGTCCCTCCTGGTTGGTTTCGGCCAGCAGGGAGGTGACACGGAGCTGGGCCCAGGAGATTACCAACGCTTCCTTGGGGAGGGGAGTTTTTCCATCACTCTATAAAGAAGCGCTTGTGCGCCCCCTCCTCAAGAAGCCCTCCCTGGACCCAGCCGTACTTAACAACTATCGTCCAGTCTCCAACCTTCCCTTTATGGGGAAGGTTGTCGAGAAGGTGGTGGCACTCCAGCTCCAGCGGTCCTTGGAAGAAGCCGATTATCTAGGTCCCCGGCAGTCGGGTTTCAGGCCCGGTTACAGCACGGAAACCGCTTTGGTCGCGTTGATGGATGATCTCTGGCGGGCCCGGGACAGGGGTTTATCCTCTGTCCTGGTGCTCCTTGACCTCTCAGCGGCTTTCGATACCATCGACCATGGTATCCTTCTGCACCGGCTGGAGGGGCTGGGGGTGGGAGGCACTGTTCTTCAGTGGTTCTCCTCCTACCTCTCTGGCCGGTCGCAGTCGGTGTTAGTCGGTCCTCTCCCCCCTGCTATTCAACATCTACATGAAACCGCTGGGCGAGATCATCCAAGGACATGGGGTGAGGTATCATCAATATGCGGATGATACCCAGCTTTACATCTCCACCCCATGCCCAGTCAACGAAGCGGTGGAAGTGATGTGCCGGTGCCTGGAGGCTGTTGGGGCCTGGATGGGTGTCAACAGACTCAAGCTCAACCCGGATAAGACGGAGTGGTTGTGGGTTCTGCCTCCCAAGGACAATCCCATCTGTCCGTCCATCACCCTGGGGGGGGAATTGTTGACCCCCTCAGAGAGGGTCCGCAACTTGGGCGTCCTCCTCGATCCACAGCTCACATTAGAACAACATCTTTCAGCTGTGGCGAGGGGGGCGTTTGCCCAGGTTCGCCTGGTGCACCAGTTGCGGCCCTATCTGGACCGGGACTCATTGCTCACAGTCACTCATGCCCTCATCACCTCGAGGTTCGACTACTGTAATGCTCTCTACATGGGGCTACCTTTGAAAAGTGTTCGGAAACTTCAGATCGTGCAAAATGCAGCTGCGAGAGCAGTCATGGGCCTACCTAGGTATGCCCATGTTTCACCATCACTCCGCAGTCTGCATTGGCTGCCGATCAATTTCCGGTCACAATTCAAAGTGTTGGTTATGACCTTTAAAGCCCTTCATGGCATTGGACCAGAATATCTCCGAGACCGCCTCCTGCCGCACGAATCCCAGCGACCGATTAGGTCCCACAGAGTGGGCCTTCTCCGGGTCCCGTCAACTAAACAATGTCGGTTGGCGGGCCCCAGGGGAAGAGCCTTCTCTGTGGCGGCCCCGGCCCTCTGGAACCAACTCCCCCCGGAGATTAGAACTGCCCCTACTCTTCCTGCCTTCCGTAAACTCCTTAAAACCCACCTTTGCCGTCAGGCATGGGGGAACTGAAACATCTCCCCCTGGGCACGTTTAATTTATGCATGGTATGTCTGTGTGTATGACTGTTAGTATATGGGTTTTTTAAATATTTAAATATTTTAAATCTGTCTGATTGCTTATGATTTGTTTTTACATGTTGTGAGCCGCCCCGAGTCTTCGGAGAGGGGCGGCATACAAATCTAAGTAATAAATAAATAAATAAATAAATAAATTTATGCCAAAGAAAATAACTGTACAGCAACCTCTCTCTAAATTTAAATAGCTAATAATCCTACAATCCTAAAATGCCAACATTAAAATATTCTTTGCTTAAATTTAATCTAAGAGGTATTATCTCATTAAATATAAATAGCCTTATGTTTTAAAAGCCATTATATTTCTCTAATCTAATCCAAACCAATCTTCAAATTCCAAAATCAAAATGTGATTTTTCTAAGAAAAATATTTTTTTTCTAAGAAATCAAGCAGTGGTCTTTCAAGTCACAAGAATTTTAATCCGGATATTGTCTCTAAGCAAAGCAATCAGGTTTGCTATCTTGGCTAGCTTTGTTAGTTTCAAAATCCATTCTTCCCCTGTGAGTGCAGAATAACAAGAATTGAAAGGGACCTTGGAGGTCTTCTAGTCCAGGGGTCTCCAACCGCCGGTCCGCGGACCGGGACCGGGCCGTTGGGGGTTTTCAGCCGGTCCGCGGCACCAAGGCCCCCTCGGCCTTTCCGCGCTGCCCACCGCCCGCCCGATTTGCCCCCTCTGCTCCTCTGCCACCTCCTGCCTTTCACCGCAGCTCCTCCCGCACCCGGAACGCACGCCCTGCCCGCCTCACATTTGCCGAGAGGACTTTCGCCCCGGGCTCTCAGCAAGGGGGCTGCATGAGAGGCGGGGCCGGCGGAAGGTGATATTCAATGTCGGGGGCGCACGGGCGGTTTTGCGCGCGCTCCCTATCTCCCTGCTAGCCCACTCGGAATACTGTATTCAAAATAAGAAAAGCCTTCGCCGGCAAAGGCTTTTCTTATTTTGAATACGTATTCCGAGTGGGCTAGCAGGGAGATAGGGAGCGCGCGCAAAACCGCCCGTGCGCCCCCGACATTGAATATCACCTTCCGCCGGCCCCGCCTCTCATGCAAACCCCCTTGCTGAGAGCCCGGGGCGAAAGTCCTCTCGGCAAATGTGAGGCGGGCAGGGCGTGCGCGCGTCACCGCTGAGAAGAACGGAGAGAGAACGAGAGTGAGTGAAAGCAACAGACAGCAAGATAGAGAGAAAGTGAGAAAGAGAGAGTGAGAGAAAGGGGGGAGAGAAAGAGATAGCAAGAGAGAGAGAACAAGAGAGAGAAAGAGCGTGAGAAACAAAACAAGAGAGAAAGAGTGAGAGAGAGAGAAAGCAAAAGAGACAGAAAGAAAACAAGAGAGAGAAAGTGAGAAGAAGAGAGAGAAAGAGGGGGAGAGAGAGAGAAAGAGAGAGGGGGGAGAGAGAGAAAGAGAGGGAGAAAGAGAGGGAAAGGGGGGAGAGATAGCAAGAGAGGGAGAGAGAAAGAGAGAGGGAAAGGGGGAGAGAGGGGGGAGAGAAAGAGGAGATAAAGGAAGAGGAGAGAGAGAAAGGAAGAGAAAGAAAGAAAGAGGGATAGAAAGAGAGAGAGAGTGAGAGATGCTCAGTGAGCCTTTCTTTGAAGTTGCCTTTCTTTCTTTCTCTTTCTTTCTTTCTTGCTCTTTTTCTTTCTCTCTTTTACCTTTCCTTCCTCTATTTCTTTTCTTTCTCCTTCCTACCTTCTTCCCTCCCTCCCTCCAGTCCTTCCTCTCTTACTCTCCCCTTTCATAAGTTTCCTTGCTTCCTTCCTCTGTTCCTGTCCCTTCCCTCTTTCCTTCTTCCTTCCTTCCTTCCTTCCTTTCCTCCCTTCCTTTCCTCCCTCCATTTCTTGCTTTCCTTTTCCTTCCTCCCTTCTTTCCTCCCTCATTCCCTTCTTTCACTCCTTCCTCTCTTACTCTCCCCTTTCACACCTTTCTTTGCTTCTTTGCACCCTTCTTCTGTTCCTGTACCTTCCCTTTTTCCTTCCTTCCTTCCCACCCTCCGTCCATTCATTCACCCATTCCTCTCTTGATCGCCCCTTTTACGGCGCCGCTGACAGCTAGCTCCCCCCCCCCCACCGGGCCATGGAAAACTGGTCTAGCTGAAAGCCGGTCCCTGGTGCAAAAAAGGTTGGGGACCTCTGTTCTAGTCCAACCCCCTGCTCAAGCAGGAAAACACCTACCATTTCAGACAAATGCTTGTCCAATCTCTTCTTAAAAACTTCCAGTGTTGGAGCATTTACAACTTTGTTCCACTGATTAATTGTCCTCTCTGCTTATTGGTAGAATAAAATAGAATAGAATAGAATTGGCCAAGTGTGATTGGACACACAAGGAATTTGTCTTTGGTGCATATGCTCTGAGTCTACATAAAATATACATTTGTCAAGAATCATGAGGTACAACACTTAATGATTGTCATTCGGGTCAAATAAGCAATCAGGAAACAATATTAATAAAAAATCTCAAGGATACAAGCAACAAATTACAGTCATACAGTCATATGTGAGAGGAGATAGGGTGATTGGAATGGTGAGAAAAAAATAATAGTAATAGTAGTGCAGACTTACTAAATAGTTTGACAGTGTTGAGGCTCGACTACTGTAATGCTCTCTACATGGGGCTACCTTTGAAAAGTGTTCGGAAACTTCAGATCGTGCAGAATGCAGCTGCGAGAGCAATCATGGGCTTTCCCAAAAATGCCCATGTAACACCAACACTCCACAGCCTGCATTGGTTGCCGATCAGTTTCTGGTCACAATTCAAAGTGTTGGTCATCACCTATAAAGCCCTTCATGGCACCGGACCAGGGTATCTACGAGACCGTCTTCTGCCGCACGAATCCCAGCAACCGGTTAAGTTCCACAGAGTGGGCCTTCTCTGGGTCCCGTCAACAAAACAATGTCATTTGGCGGGGCCCAGGGGAAGAGCCTTCTCTGTGGCGACCCCAGCCCTCTGGAACCAACCCCCCCCCCAGAGATTAGAATTGCCCCCACCCTCCTCGCCTTAAAACCCACCTCTGCCATCAGGCATGGGTGAACTGAGATATTCTTTCCCCCTTGGCCTTTACAATTTGTACATGGTATGTTTGTTTGTTTGTATGGATGTGTGGTTTTACAATAAGGGTTTTTTAGTTGTTTTAGTATTGGATTTACATGCTGTTTTTATTACTGTTGTTAGCCTCCCGAGTCTACGGAGAGGGGCGGCATACAAATCCAATAAACAAACAAACAAACAAACAAATAAATAAATTATTTGTTTAGCAGAGTGATGGCATTTGGGGAAAAAACTGGTGCTCTATAGCGACGTTTTGAGGATAGAAAATTTCTCCTTAGATTGTTTACTTAGGTATTTATTTAATTTATTTTGTCAAACATGTACAAGATAGTAGATATTGGTATAAACATAAGCAAAGTAGGTACAGGTAAATTTGGACAATAAGACAGGAATGGTAGGCACATTGGTGTGCTTATGCACATCCCATTGTTCTAGGTTCTAGTTCTAGTTTTAGGTTGGTCCTTTCCCTGATTAGTTTTCCACCTTTTCTTCTTTCCATTTCTGGGCACATAACAACACAAGGCAATATGATTTTTATATTTTGCAGCAGTCAGTCTGATTAGTAGAGGACAAACTTTCCCTAAAATACAGCCCCTGTGTTTTAGAGAAGCAGCCTTACACTCTTACTAACTTCAGCTGAAAGGAAACTGTAATTTGTCCTTTTATGTCGAGCCATTGTTTCTTTCAACCATCTTCCTTGCTCTATAATTAAAAGTGACATGTTGGATGCACAACATTAAACCCTAAGCTACCGTTTCCTTTAGAAACCCCTGTGGCTGGATGGAGATATCCCGCTAAGTCAAACAGCCTGAGTGCATTTATCTATTTTTGTTTTTTTAAACCCAAAAAAAGAACCCTGAAGCTAAAACAACTTGTGTGGACATAGGCAGTGTGTAGGCTGGGTTTGGTTTGGGAGCACCCAATCCAGTTTTCCACCCTGTCCTCTTGGTGCAATTTAGGAGAAAGGGCATCTGAGCATCCATCTATTCTAATAAGAACAAAACCATGTTAATCGGGTTTCTGCGGCTAGGGCTTTTGTAACACTCCTGACACGTATTAATTATGTGCTCTTTGGAGGCGGTGTTTTGTCTTTTTTCTATGGAGGGCAAACAAACTTCTTTAAAAGAACAGCTAATTTGTCTTCTGTATCAGGCCCACCATCAAAAATGGGCGGAGAGAGGGGTGGGATGGGGACCCATGGAGGCCCTGCCAGACAGCCAGAGAATAAATGCAGGCAGCTGGATTGCTCTGAAACGTTGGATGGGACGATTTGTACTACTAATACTTAAAATGCCACTCGTTGCTTTGCCTTTTCATTGACCAGAATTTTAGAAGCCGAGAGAGCGTTTCCCCGTTAACAGCGAAATACCACTTCACTTCTTTTTTTCAATAGAATAGAATAGAATAGAATAGAATAGCAGAGTTGGAAGAAACGTGGAGTCTTCTAGTCCAACCCCCTGCTTAGGCAGGAAACCCTATGTGGTTCTCAACCTTTCCAATGCCATGACTCCTTAATACAGTTCCTCATGTTGTGGTGGCCCCCAACCCTAAGTCTAGCGCCAATTCTCCCAACAGAGCTTTAAGCTGATTAGCAGGAAGGTCAGAGGGACACCTCCAGTGTAAACGCCTGATTGGTCGGATTGTTAAAATATGTTCCAAGGCGGCGGAATAGAAGCTTTAGTTCCTAACACCATGGGAAATTTGTCTTTTCCCATGGTCTTAGGCGACCTCTGTGAAACAGTAATTCGGCCCCCAAAGGGGTCCCGACCCCCCCAGGTTGAGAACCACTGCGAGTTATACCATTTCAGACAAATGGTTGTCCAATCTCCTCTTAAAAACTTCCAGGGTTGGAGCATTTACAACTTCTGGAGGCAGGTTGTTCCACTGATCAATTGTTCTGTTAGGAAATTTCTCCTTAGTTCTAGGATGCTTCCCTCCCTGATTAGTTTCCATCCATTGCTTCTTGTCCTGCCTCCAGGTGCTTGGGAGAATAGCTTGACTCCTTCTTAATCGCAGCCCCTGAGATATTGGAAAACTGCTATCATGGTCCTTCTTTTCATTAAACTACACATATCCAATTCCAGGCCAGTAGGGTGGGAGCAGTACAGACATCGGGGGGAGGGGGGTTAGTTGGTTCCAGAGCCGTGGCAGCCACAGAGAAGGCCCTCCCCAACTTGCACTGCTTAATCGACGGGACCTGGAGAAGGCCAACCCTGCTCCAGTCATGATCAGCCAATTGTGGTCCATTCAGCAAACTGCTGTTAAGACAATAATAATCTAACGCAAGATATGGAGCATGTCATCAACTTAGTTGCTATCCACACCACTTTCCCAAACCTTTGTGCTCTTCAAATATGTCAACAATACAACTTCTCCAGCCTGTTGTCAAGATGATCAGAGAATTCCATTTGACAGAATAACAGAGTCAGAAGGGACCTTGTAAGATCATTGAGTCCAACCCCCTGCTCAATCATTTCTGACAAATGGTAGTCAAGTCTCTTCTTGAAAGCCTTCAGTGATGAAGCACCCACAATTTCTCAGGGCAAGCTGTCCCATTGGTTGATTGTTCTCACTGTCCCAAAATTACTTATTTCTAGGCTTCCTCTCTCCTTGATTAATTCTAAGGGAAAAAATTTCCATCCATTATTTGTAAAAACCCGAGTTTATCCTCCTTCTCTTCATAGCATTTATAGCAATAGCATTTAGACTTACATACCTCTTCATAGTGGTTTTACAGTCTTCTCTAAGCAATTTACATAATAATAATAATAATAATAATAATAATAATAATAATAATAATTTATTAGATTTGTATGCCGCCCCTCTCCGAAGACTCGGGGCGGCTCACAACAACGATAAAAACAATATTATACTGGCACAAATCTAATATTTTTAAAAAAACTAAAAACCCTATCATAATTAAAAACCAAACAGCACATACATACCAAACATAAATTATAATAAGCCTGGGGGAAAGGTGTCTCAAATCCCCCATGCCTGGCGGTATAGGTGGGTCTTAAGTAGTTTACGGAAGACAAGGAGGGTGGGAGCAGTTCTAATCTCCGGGGGGAGTTGATTCCAGAGGGCCGGGGCCGCCACAGAGAAGGCTCTTCCCCTGGGGCCCGCCAGACGACATTGTTTAGTCGACGGGACCCGGAGAAGGCCAACTCTGTGGGACCTTATCGGCCGCTGGGATTCGTGCGGTAGCAGGCGGTTCTGGAGGTACTCTGGTCCAATGCCATGTAGGGCTTTAAAGGTCATGACCAACACTTTGAATTGTGACCGGAAACTGATCGGCAGCCAATGCAGGCCACAGAGTGTTGTAGGTACGTGGGCAAATCTGGGAAGCCCCATGATGGCTCTCGCGGCCACATTCTGCACGATCTGGAGTTTCCGAACACTTTTCAAAGGTAGCCCCATGTAGAGAGCGTTGCAGTAATCGAACCTCAAGGTGATGAGGGCATGAGTGACTGTGAGCAATGACTCCCTGTCCAAATAGGGCCGCAACTGGTGCACCAGGTGAATCTGGGCAAACGCCCTCCTCGCCACAGCCGAAAGATGATGTTCCAATGTCAGCTGTGGATCGAGGAGGACGCCCAAGTTGCGCACCCTCTCTGAGGGGGTCAATAGTTCCTCCCCCAGGGTAATGGACGGACAGAATCAGCTTATTGCCCCCAATAATTTGGGTCCTCATTTTACCAACCTCAGAAGGATGGAAGGTTGAGTCAACCTTGAGCCAGCGGTGAGATTTGAACTACTGAACTACAGCTAGCAGTTAGCTGAAGTAGCCTGCAGTGCTGCACTCTAATCACTGCGTCACCCCAGCTCTATTCCTTTGATATATTTTTTTCTTTCTTCACTATGGTTTCCTTTCCAATTTCTCCCTCGCAGCCATTGTCCTCGCTATGAACTTTCCATTTTGCTATGTCATTCAGAGACCAAGATTGAAAGAGCTTTTTAAATACTGTACAGTATATGTTTTCTAGTATCTATTCCCACGTTAGAGATATCAGAATTGGAAGCTGCAGTCTTTTACCTGCAGAATCTACCACTGAGCTGTTTTGGGCTGTGGGTGAAAACACTCAAAATTGTAACACTCCACCACCTGCAGCTTCGAGTGGTACATTCCCTAAAGTATTCTTCTACTTGCTAGGGCTGAAAATTGTTTTCCTTGATATTAAATTGACTGACTGAACGAATGAATGAATGGTTCCTAAGAACGCTCAGGAAGATAAATTTATCTCAGCATCTACTGTTGTCCTACTATCGTGTTGTGAGCCGCTCAGAGTCCTTGGAGAGGGGCAGTATACAAATCTAATGAATAATAATAATAATAATAATAATAATAATAATAATAATAATAATGCCACATGATGCTGTGGCACAGATGATCCACTGGAACTTGTGCCGGAACTACCATCTACCAGTGGCAAAGAACTGGTGGGATCATAAGCCCGAAAAAGTGGTCGAAAATGAGCAAGCAAAACTACTGTGGGACTTCCGACTTCAGACTGACCGAATTCTGAAGCATAACACACCAGACATCCTGATTGTGGAGAAAAAGAAAGTATGGATCATCGACATCGCAATCCCAGGGGACAGCAGAATTGAGGAGAAGCAGCTAGAGAAATTAGTGAAATACGAAGATCTAAAAATCGAGCTGCAACGACTCTGGCATAAGCCAGTGAAAGTGGTCCCAGTGGTACTTGGCACGCTGGTCGTAGTGCCAAAGGATGTCAGCGGACATTTGAAAACCAACGGAATTGACAAAATCTCCATCCGTCAATTGCAAAAGGCCGCTTAATTGGGATCGGCAAACATAATTTGCTGCTACATCACGCAGTCCTAGGTGCTTGGGAAGCGCCCGACTGGTGATGAAATACGAAATCCAGCATAGTGATCTCATTTGCTGTGTTGAATTGACATAATAATAATAATAATAATAATAATAATAATAATAATAATAATAATAATAATAATCGCAGCACCACTGAGAGCGTCCTGACATATGACATTCTTGCATGGTACAGGAGCAGCTCTATAGTGATTAAAAAGGCTCTACAGAGAATTATTAAAACTGTCCAGAACATCATTGGGCTCCAGCTACCCTCCCTGGATGAGATCTTCGCAATCCGCTGTTCTAGGAAGGCGCATAACATTCTCAGAGACTCTTCTCCTCCTGCTTACAATCTGTTTGAACTGTTGCATTCTGGCAGAAGATGCAGAACAATTAAAACTCGGACCACACGTTTTTCTGAATAGTTTTTATCCGAGAGCTATACTCGGACTTAACAATGAACTAAAGAGTTGCCGTCAGTGAGCTGTTGGACATTATTTCTTGGTCTGTTGTGTAGATGTCTGGGTGGTTCAGGGTGGGGAATTTGTAGTGGGTGGGGCATTTTTGGGGGGGAATGTTATGTGTGTTGAGACTGGTTTTAGTGTCGTGTGACTTTTGTTGCATGTGTATACTGTGTATTCAAATACAATGTTAGAATGTCTAGGTAATATAATAAAACTTCAACAAACTTTAAGCAGAATTAATGTAGCAACATGGGTTAGTCAGTCAATGAATCAGACTTAGTGCAAATATAGAACAATATTATTATATACAGATAGGCAAATAAACAATAGTAGTTTCACAGTCCAGTATCATACACATATAATCCTAATAATGGTTTACAAATCAGGTTGTCGCACACAGCAAAATATACACACAGCAAATATAAATCTCTCTAGTATAAACTCCCCCAAGAGGAACATCGTTGGCTCCCTCTTGTGGCCAACCAGCAAATGACTCTTAAAGATACAGTCTTAAACTTACATTGTTAGCTTCTGTATTGCAACATCCAACATATTTATTATTATTATTATTATTATTATTATTATTATTATTATTATTTATTGGATTTGTATGCCGCCCCTCTCCGCAGACTCGGGGCGGCTAAAAACAGCAATAAAACAGTATATAACAAAATCCAATACTAAAAACAGATAAAAACCCATTATATAAAAACCAATCATACATACAGACATACCATGCATAAAATTGTAAAGGCCTAGGGGGAAGTGTATCTCAGTTACCCCATGCCTGGCGGAAGAGGTGGGTTTTAAGCAGCTTTCGAAAGGCGAGGGTGGGGGCAATTCTAATCTCTGGGGGGAGTTGGTTCCTGAGGACCGGGGCCGCCACAGAGAAGGCTCTTCCTCTGGGTCCCGCCAAGCGACATTGTTTGGTTGACGGGACCCGGAGAAGACGCACTCTGTGGGACCTAACTGGTCGCTGGGATTCGTGCAGCAGAAGGTGGTCCCTGAGGTAATCTGGTCCGTTACATATAATATACTAACAATGACAATAAAATATTTAGTTATCTATCTATCTATCTATCTATCTATCTATCTATCTATCTATCTATCTATCTACCTACCTACCTATCTACCTATCTATCTATCTATTTTTTATTCAACTTTTCGATTGTTGTTTCCAGCCCTACCCTCAGGCCAACCCACCTCCTCCACCATCCCTCTCCCCAACACAGATGACGCCTGGCATCGCCATCTTGGAACCCCGGCGCCCACCCCACGATTACCTTCCCATCGCTGTCCTCACCACCATCTGCTGCTTCTGGCCCACAGGCATCATTGCTATCATCAAGGCTGTGCAGGTGAGTGGTGGGGTATCCAGCAAGCGGGGTACAGGAGATGGGTTTCCAAATGCAGCAACTGTATTTATTAGTCAGGATGGACATTCAAGGCTGTTTTTCTTTTCAGGAAGTGCATTGTCTAGGAAACGGGTGTCAAACTTGCAGCCCGCGCGCCAGATGCATCCTTGCCCAGTTTAGCGAAGGAGGAAAAAAAGTTGCAATACGTCATGTGATGACGCCATGATGACACAAGTTTGACACTCGTGATCTAGGATAGTGGTAGGCAAAGTTGTCTCCTCTATGACTTATAAACTTCAACTCCCAGAATTCCTGAGCCAATCATGCTAGCTCAGGAATTCTGGGAGTTAAGGCCCACATGTCATAGAAGAGCCAACTTTGCCTACCTCTGACCTATACCATTTGAAACAAGTGACTTTGCCTGCTCCTGATCTAGGACATCAGAGGGAACATAATTGGGATTCTGGAAGCTATATCTTTTTGGTAGGGAAGGTTTGCCTATTTGCCGATTACTCTAAAGTATGCAATATTCCTGGAGGGGTCTGCAATATGGTAAATGATTTAGCTTTACTAGATAAATGGCCAAAGCAATGGAAACTGCAGTTTAATGTTTCCAAATGTAAAATAATGCACTTGGGGAAAAGGAATCCTCAATCTGAGTATTGCATTGGCAGTTCTGTGCTAGCAAAAACTTCAGAAGAGAAGGATTTAGGGGTAGTGATTTCTGAAAGTCTCAAAATGGGTGAGCAGTGTGGTCGGGCAGTAGGAAAGCAAGGAGGATGCTTGGCTGCATAGCTAGAGATATAACAAGCAGGAAGAGGGAGATTACGATCCCGCTATATAGAGTGCTGGTGAGACCACATTTGGAATACTATGTTCAGTTCTGGAGACCTCACCTACAAAAAGATATTGACAAATTGAACGGGTCCAAAGACAGACTACAAGAATGGTGGAAGGTCTTAAGCATAAAACTTATCAGGAAAGACTTAATGAACTCAATCTGTATAGTCTGGAGCAGCGTTTCCCAACTGGTGTGCCGCGGCACACTAGTGTGCCGCGAGACATGGCCAGGTGTGCCGCCAAGCTCCAGCTGGGCAGGGCGCTGCCGGTACTTCCGTTCTGGGGCTCCCGCTCGCAGCTGTCCCCCGGCTCCTGCTCGATGCCGCGGTTTTCGGCACTCTCCTGCTGGGCCCCAAAGAAGGAAGGCAAGAAGAAGGAGAGCTCCATTCTTCGCGCCTTTTTCCCGCCTTCCTTCTTTGGGGCCCAGCAGGAGAGCGCCAAAAACCGCGGCATCGAGCAGGAGCCGGTTGACAGCTGCGAGCGGGAGCCCCAGGACGGAAGTACCGGCAGCGCCCCGCCCAGCTGGAGCTTCTCTGGCGTCGACGGCAAGTGTCCTTTGTGGCCCGGCGGGAGGGCACTGGCGATGGGAGCGGGGGGGGGCGGCGAGAGGGCGCTCTCTCTCTCTCTCTCTCAGCTGACTGCAAGCGGGAGCCCTGACGATGGCGGTTGGACGTGCTGCTGGACGTCGTACATGCTGGCGCTGCGGGCCTGGCATATACGGTGTCCAGCAACACGTCCAGCTGCCGCCGTCAGGGCTCCCGCTTGCAGTCAGCTGAGAGAGAGAGAGAAAGAAAGAGAGACATAAGAGAGGCAGAGAGAGAGAGAAAGAGAGACATAGCAAGAGAGGCAGAGAAAGAGAGACAGAGCAAGAAAGAGAGGCAGAGAAAGAGAGATAGAGAAAGAGAGAGAGAAAGAGAGACATAGCAAGAGAGGCAGAGAGAGAGAAAAAGAGACATAGCAAGAGAAAAAGAGAGACTTAGCAAGAGAGGCACAGAGAGAGAGAGAAAGAGAAAGAAAGAGAGACATAGCAAGAGAGACAGAGAGAGAGAAAGAGAGAGAAAGAAAGAAAGAAAGAAAGAGAGATAGCAAGAGAGGCAAAGAGAAAGAAAGAGACATATAGCAAGACGGTGAAAGAGAGAGAGAGAGCAAGAGAGAGAGAAAAGCAAGAAAGAGATAGCAAGAGAGACAGCGAGAGAGAGCAAGGGAGAGAGAAAGACATAGAGGAAGGGAAGGAGGGAGAGAGAAAGAGAGCAAAAAAGAGAGGAAGAAAGAAAGAAAGAGGGATGGAGAGAGAGAAAGAAGGGAAGGAAGGAAAAGAGAGAAAGAGGGAGAAATAGAGCGAAAGGGAGGAAGAGAGAGTTTTTTTGTCCAAACTTTTCTTTAGCCCCCCCCCCCCCTTTCAGTGTTCCCCAGGATTTTGAAAATATGAATAATGTGCCGCGGCTCAAAAAAGGTTGGGAAACACTGGTCTGGAGAACAGAAGGAAAAGGGGGGACATGATCGAAACATTTAAATATGTTAAAGGGTTAAATAAGGTTCAGGAGGGAAGTGTTTTTAATAGGAAAGTGAACACAAGAACAAGAGGACACAATCTGAAGTTAGTTGGGGGAAAGATCAAAAGCAATGTGAGAAAATATTATTTTACTGAAAGAGTAGTAGATCCTTGGAACAAACTTCCAGCAGACGTGGTTGGTAAATCCACAGTAACTGAATTTAAACATGCCTGGGATAAACATAGATCCATTGTAAGATAAAATACAGGAAATAGTATAAGGGCAGACTAGATGGACCATGAGGTCTTTTTCTGCCGTCAGTCTTCTATGTTTCTATGTTTCTATATTATAAATCAGGGCTCCCCAAAACCTGGGCCATGGCCCACTACTGCAGCCTGTTTCAAACTGGGGCGCATGAGCAATGGGCAAGTGCACAGATATGCAATAGCATTATAGCAATAGGATTTAGACATATACCACTTCACAGTGCTTTACGGCCCTCTCTAAGCAGTATACAGAGAGTCAGCCTTTTTGCCCCCCAACAATCTGGGTCCTCATTTTATCGACATTGGAAGGATGGATGGCTGAGTCAACTTTGAGCCTACTGAATGTCAGCGGCCCAAATAGTTAGAGATTTAGTAGTAGTAATATTCTTATTCTTATTCTTAATAATAATGATAATAATAATTTAAAATAGTATAAAAAGTTACAATATCAGAAATAAGACAATAGAAACAAACAATAACCCTAAAATAACATACATACAGTCAGTCAGTCATGATCCAGGGCCTGCCAGATGATAGTGCGGATCTCCGGAGGCAGTTGGTTCCAAGGGGTCAGAGCTGCCACTGAGAAGGCCCTTCCCTGTTGTCCCGTCAATCAACATTGTTTGACAGATGGGACCTGGAGAAGGCTGACTCTGTCGGCCGTTATTGGCCACTGACAAGTATGAGGTAGCAGGCGATCCCATAGATAGACTGGTCCTAAGCTATGTAGGGCTTTAAAGATGATAACTAACACTTTGAATTACGGTACTTCCGGAGACCAACCGTTTTTTTAAAAAAACCTTAGCCCCTTATGATTCATGGACTTCAACTCCCAGAACTCCTCAGCCGGCATACTGACTAGGGAATTCTGGGAGTTGAAGTCCATGCCTCATAAAAAGGCTAAAGTTGAGAAACACAAATCTGGACAGGCTTTGGTCTCGTAGCTGCCTGTGATGATGGTTTAGTGAGCAGGACTACAACCTAAATAATAGTGTACTGCAGCTGCATTGAAATCCAAGTGTCTTTGTTGCCAAACACCTTTAAAGTGCTAAAGTGACTGAGGAAATCCTTCTGGAGTAGAGAGCCCCCTTTCCAGATCTGGAAACGTCACGAGATGAAAAGAACCTACAGCCCAGAAAAGGAAATGGATTGAACATATGCCGCGGGTACTCCCTGTTCACGTCTGGCTGGTAATCCTCACCTCCCACACATGTACAGTACTGTACACATTTTGTAGAGTCAAGCGGCTTTGTTCTGAATGTAATCCAGGGCTTTGAGGAGCCAGGCAACCATTTTGTCACAGTGGAAGGCCACAATGTGCCCACCTCCATCTGAAGTGTTGCATTCACCTCTTTGTTTATCTGCTCAAAGGATGAGTAACGTGTCAAATTGGTGGTTGACAAGCCGCCGAGAACACTTACTCAGAGGACATGGAGAAGCTATGTGAAAAGATGGTAATACTAAAAAAAATACATATTTTTTTGTAGAGGGGCGGAGGGGGCGGCATACAAATCCAATTTAAAATAATAATAATAATAATAATAATAATAATAATAATAATAATAATAATAATAATATGAAGTATCAGATGAAAAGAAAAATGATTTCAAAGGGCATCAGGAAATGAAAGACTGGCTTAGGCTGCTCTTTTAACACAGGTAGTCCTTGACTTACGACAATTGAGCCCAAAATATCTGTCGTTAAGTGAGACAAAAGTTGTTACGTGAATTTTGCCTCATTTTGTGACCTTTCTTGCCAGTTGTTGTGAAGTGAATCGGCTGTTAAGTGAATCATTAGAGTGGCTAACTTAGTAATATTAGCAATAAAAATGTTGTGCTCAATTGTGGTTGTAAGTTGAGGACTGCCTGTATTCTGCTAAAGTGAAGGAAACAGGAACGTATCAGGTAGCTCTTAACCTTTCTTATGCCGCAACCCCTTAATACAGTTCCACATGTTGTGGTGACCCTCCCAACCCTAAAGTCTAGTGCCAGTTCTCCCAACAGAGCTTTAAACTGATTGGCAGAAAGGTCAGAGGGACATCCCCATTGTAAACGCTGTAAATTTGTCTTTTCCCATGGTCTTAGGCGATCCCTGTGAAATGGTCATTCGACTGGGACCCCTATAAATACTGTATAAACTGTCAGGAAACTAGGTAAACTGTCAGGAAACTCTCCTCTTCCCTCACACTCATCCTCACAAGGAAAACTAAAATGGTAGTAAGAATTTCCAGAGTAGAAGATCCATTCATGTGATTGAGACTAATAACACCAGTTTGTTCTAGTGCAGAGGTCTTCAAACTTGGCAACTTTAAGACTTGTGGACTTCAACTTCCAGAATAATTCTGGAGTTGAGGTCCATAAGTCTTAAAGTTGCCAAGATTTCGACCCCTGCTATAGTGGTTTAAGACACCAGGCTAGAACCAGGAGATTGTTGAGTTCTAGTCCTGTTTTAGAAACATAGAAACATAGAAGACTGACGGCAGAAAAAGACCTCATGGTCCATCTAGTCTGCCCTTATACTATTTCCTGTATTTTATCTTAGGATGGATATATGTTTATCCCAGGCATGTTTAAATTCAGTTACTGTGGATTCACCAACCACGTCTGCTGGAAGTTTGTTCCAAGGATCTACTACTCTTTCAGTAAAATAATATTTTCTCATGTTGCCTTTGATCTTTCCCCCAACTAACTTCAGATTGTGTCCCCTTGTCCCTGTGTTCACTTTCCTATTAAAAACACTTCCCTCCTGGACCTTATTTAACCCTTTAACATATTTAAATGTTTCGATCATGTCCCCCCTTTTCCTTCTGTCCTCCAGACTATACAGATTGAGTTCATTAAGTCTTTCCTGATATGTTTTATGCTTAAGACCTTCCACCATTCTTGTAGTCTGTCTTTGGATCCGTTCAATTTTGTCAATATCTTTTTGTAGGTGAGGTCTCCAGAACTGAACACAGTACTCCAAATGTGGTCTCACCAGCGCTCTATTTAGGCATGAAAGCTATTAGATCTGGGTGACTTTGGGACCCATCATTCTCTCTTAGCCCATCCCATCTCATAGATTTGTTGTTGTGGAGAAAATAGGAGGAGGAAGGAATATTAGGTATGTTTGCTGCCTTGAGTGGTTTATAAAAACAAATAATAAATGTGCATAAGAGCGGCGTCTCACACTTAAGAGGAAGGTACAAAAGAGCAAATTCCACTCGTCCTGCAGTCTATTAAAGGATTCTTCATCTCCTACACTTTAGCTTTTCCCATTTGTTGAAGAGCGTGTTAAGATACCTTGAATGGGGGAAGGCGTCTATTGTGCTATGTGCCTAACGTGCTTTGCAGCTGCAGCGCCTGTGTTCTCCTCCTGTTCCCACGCTCTTTGTTCCCTCCGTCAGGTGCGGACTGCTGTTGCCCGCGGCGACATCGTATCGGCTGAAATTGCCTCTCGGGAGGCCCGCAACTTCTCCTTCATCAGCCTGGCGGTGGGCATCGCCGCCATGGTCCTTTGCACCATCCTGACAGTGGTGATCATCATTGCCGCTCAGCACCATGACAACGATTGGGACCCCTAGTGACCAACCGCCTCTCTTCGGCCTACTCCTGCACCCTGACAACTGGTCACAACTGCTCTGGCAACAGCCACCCCCCGGGGGATGGTCCTTGGCAACCGCCTCCCCTCCTTCTCCCCCTGTCTTCGCCCTTGCCGACAACATGCGGAATGCTTGGCAACCCTTCTCCGCCCACTCTCCGCCCACTCCCATCGTCCTTGGCTGTTGTTGGCCTTGCTGGCCGTACCGACTCAGCAAAAATTACTTCCAGGGGACTGCCATTCAGACGTGCTCCATAAGCTAAGGCTCCTAGCGAACATGGCTTGTCCTCCGTCCATTCCTTTCCCAGAATACGTTGCTTGCTTCCTTCCTTCCTGAGGAGTAGGCTCCGCCTTCTGTGACCAAGAAATAACCATCTTCCTCCCGCTGTGTTTGCATGCCTAGTGCTGCCCTTGTATGGACCGGGACCGCCAGCGCAGTCTTGGTCAAAGCCCTGTCTCTCTAATCCCCCCCCCCAAATCATTTTTTTCCATCGGCTGCTTCCCTTTCTCCATTTTTTTTGCAATAGCTAGAGGCACCCAGTATTTGGAGAGCCTGATCGGCTTTCTCCCTGTTTTAATCTGAGGCGAGAAAGGAACCGTTGCTTTCAAGCCAAGCGAAAAAAAAGTCACCCTCTGTAAGTAGGAAGACATATATTTTCATATGCTGTTTAGCAGTGTTGCATTCGGTAAGCGTGCAAAGTACAATCCATAGCCTGTTTTGTTTTTAAGTTCTGTTTTGCAGGGCTTAAGCATCGTTCTTTTTATACCTTTCATTTTGCACCATCGTTCTCTAACATTTCTTCCTTGGAGAAGATTGTGGAATTTGTAGTTTGGGGGTTTTTAAACTCTGTATTTAGTTTGATTTCTTCCCATCTGGTTCCACTGCTCTGCAATCCACGTTTTTATGTTATCCTCACCATTTTCTTAACAGAAGGGCTTAAGAGAGTTTTGTTGCTTTGTCAGTGACTTTTATTCAGTGAGCCAACTCTTTGGCTACTGGCTGATATCCACGGTCAATTAGGCAAGGCATATTGCAGTAAACTTCAAAGGGAGGAAGGAAGGAGGGAAGGAAAAGGAGGGAGGGAAGGAAGGAAGGAAGGAAGGAAGGAAGGAAGGAAGAATGGCCTAATAAGAACTGCAGCTAGGCAATTCTTTGATACTATCAATACTTCGATAGCAGCCAACACAATAGTGTCAGAAAACATTGCAAGATCTAGCTGATCGAGAAAACAAGAAGGGGCAAGGACATGAAAAGTAACTGGAGGAAGAAAGCGGCAGCAAAAATTCCAGGTGTCTGTCAATAGGGGAGGGGTCCAATTCCAGGATCAAGTAATGCCCAACCTAGGGGAAAATCCAGAAAAGGGTTCCAGAGAAGATGCTTTTATAGCACCATATGCTAAATAAAAGAATAAAGTCTACTTTGAATATGGCTGGCGAGACAATAGGATGGACTACTACACCCTTGCAGGTCAAAAGTGGGAATTGTATATTGCTTGTTCCCCGGCTTTAAATATTAACCAGCAAGTAGCGCCAAGTGAGCACATTAGACAAAGTTTAGACCCTTATTTGACTTGCTACACTTACTTGTCTGATCATCTATCATCATAACCTGCCTCAGGCTTACTTTTTTTTAAAAAAGCGATCCACAGAACAGCCTAATAGGAATAGTCCTCATCTTAACTGTTTACAATAAAAGTTCATAAAATTGGGTTGGTTAGCGTGACTGATCTGCTTTATGGCCATGATGACTAGGGTCCATTATGGTCATAACTTAAGGACTCCCTGTAGCAAGCCAAAAGAAGGAGCGAGCTATTCTGGTTATTAATACCAACTAGTTTTTCAGGGAGGATTTGGGAAAAATGCTCAAAATCGCAATCCATGCCTATGGTCCGTAATCAAACAATGGTCTGTAATCCACCACTTTTGGGACATCCAAATGGATTGTTGGAGACGTTCTATAATGATGCCACTAGAAATGGTGGTGGCAGAATCCTACCTTATTTCCGTCTGGAAGTGAACGATATTGATAAGTGATTTTTTTTTCCTATGAATGACCCTACCAGGTAGTAAATTAGCATAGAAGAAAGACCAATACTGTTCCTTTTGAGGTGCTGGTTTATTACATGCAAGTAGTACACTAATAGATATAAACAAGGGAGAACAATTTACAGAAACAGCTCCTTTAATTTCACAAATAGACATCAGACAATTTAAGACTTTGACACCACGCCTCGTTCTGATGAATAAATAGATAATTTCTAAGTTGCATCGGCCAAAATTGATTGGCTGGTTTAATGGGCACTCAACATGGTGCGTTTTGGAGATCAGGCATGGGGAGGCTTCGATACAGAGTATTTTTCCCCCCGCATTATTTTTAAGGCCTCCTGTCAATCTCCAATGTGTGCCAAATCTCACGTTGTCATACAAACTTCCCATTCATTCCCCCTTCCCCCCCCCTTTGGATGTTGGACTCTATACTCTTATCTCTGTCTGCAAAAGTGACATGGTTACAGAATCTCTCTTAATAAAGACATTTGATTGATTCCCGGCGTCTGATGTAATTCTATTTACAAGCGGAAGGTTCGATATCCTTTCTTTCATCCCAGTCCATCATTTCTCACCCCCTCTGTTGGCTTACCATCCCCAAGTTCTGCAGTCTCTTAGGAGATGGTTGCTTAGAAACAGCAAAAAAGGGGGATATGTATGGATTTCAAGCAATCGCTGGGCATGTGACAGCCGTAGAAAAGCAAAGAGAGAACTGGAGAAACTTATAATAATAGCAAGAAGGGTGGGAGGTTTTGGCTTTGCTCCACTACAGCAGAATCTCCAGCTGAGTATCACACCTGCAAGGTTTTAGGTTTTTTTAAAAAATAAATAAATAAGGATTCTGCAATATTCATATTCCTTCCTTGCCTTGCGAGCAAGTACCACTCCCCAAATTCTGCCTATGGTATAAATGTGCATATGGTTTACTACCTTTGTTTCCAAGATGCAAGTTTTCAAAATCTCTTCCTTTCTCCTTCAAATGGCATGGAGACCAGGGGAGGGGTCCACTTACCTTCCCCACCGCTTCGCTTTGCGATGGAAGGGTGCGAGCGAAGTGAGTCATGTCGTGCAAATGACCCTTTGCGCATGTGCAGAGGGTTCTTTGCCAACTGCAGCAACTGGAGAACTGGTTTGTGGGCATGGACATTGCTGCCAGTTCAGAGTCCTCGTAGAGGGGCAGCATATAAATCCAATTAGTAAATAAAATAAATTTAAAATGTACTAATTGCTATCAGAGGTACAGGTGAACTGTTCCAAACCAGCATCAAACCACCATTGCTCTAATGGGCCACAAAAGCTAACTTTAAAGCAGCTCTGATAATGCTGTTTCTTTGCTTAAGGAAAAAATGAGTAATTTAATCCAATTTATCTAACTGGGAAGTCCTCAAACCCCTAGCAAACATTATCTTCCTGTGATTTTTGTTATCAAAGAAATTGTGTTTTCTTGCTAATCTTCACAACTGAAACTTGTCTGGGGGGAAAAAAACACCACCACATCTCTGCATTAAAAATAAAGACGGCGGACTGTGGCTTCTATACTAAAGTCCTCCATAAAATCCCTCGTTTGTACTTGTGCAGTGTGAACCCAGAGTCACAATGTACCATGTGTAAATCTTTGAGCATGAATTGTGTAGAGAAGGAATAGGGGAAATGTCATTGGCCTTCCCTGATTTTAACTTCCAAAAGCAGAGGAAGGCCTTGGGAGATTAGGCCCATTTAAAAACGAAACGCTGACTATTTTGTATTTTTCATTATATATTTTTCATTGATTCTAGAGCAGAGGGTCAAACTTCAAGGCCTGCAGGCCGCATCCGACCTGCGATGCGGTCAGATCTGGTCTGCAGGCCCATCCTAGAAAATGTAAGGGGCTGGCCCGCTTCGTTCGGCCTAGTCTGCCCAATGTGAAGAGGAAACATTGGATCAGCGTGGCTTCGGCCTAGTCTACCCGATTCAGGCAATAAAGTCACAGTGACAACAGCAAATGGTGTTCGATTTGGGAAAATACATCAAAGTATCATCCTGCCCAGCCATTAAACTTCATAGCAATAACACTTAGACTTATATACTGCTTTGTAGTGCTTTTACAGCCCTCTCTAAACTGTTTACAGAATCAGCACATTGCCCACAACAATCTGTGTCCTCATTTTACCGACCTCAGAAGGATGGAAGGCTGAGTTAATCTTGAGCAGGTCAGGATCGAACTCCTTGCAGTTAGTGGAGTTAGCCTGCAATATTACATTCCACCTGAATCACTAACGAAAATGCAACTCCCAAATGCTGACACGGTCAAATGGTTTTATTCAAGCAAACATTTTCTGCATGGCTTGAGCCAATCTAGCATCCCGGGCCCGGATCCTCTCAGTAACCCTTTCTAATTCCCGTCGAGCTGCTCGGTTTCCTGGCTCTACTCGCAAAACCCCTTTGAGATCTTGCGCCGCCCCCTCCAAGTCGTTCATGGCATCATAGGCCAAGCCGCGACGAAACAAGGCCTTGGGATTGGCCGGTTGGAGCACAAGAGTCTTGGAGCAGTTTTGAGCGGCATTGGCCGGCTGGTGCAACCGTAGCTGACAGGCGGCCAAGTTAGTATGAAGCTCTGCCTTGATCTGGTCATAATCCGGGGGTGGAGCAGCTACCACGAGCAAGTGTAAGGCCCTAGCGTAGCGCCTGGCAGCTGCGGCAATAGCTCCCGCCCTGTACAGCTCACTGCCACGGTCTTTATTGCTAAGGACCAAGTCCCACTTCTCGGTTGCGCTCATTTCCCAAGAGTCTTTGGCCTCCGTGAAGCTCGCCAGCTGGACGGCGATGGCGCCGCCCTCTGACAACCTCAGTTCAGCCCGCTCCCCTGCCAGCATGGTTTCCAAACCACGGTCCACCACACCGTCCCATTCGGCGTCGCCCCCGCCCAGCTCCACTTCAGCCCACCTGGAGGACGGGTAACTCAAGGGCCCTTCGTGACTGGCCTCGATGAACACTTGGCAGATAGACCCTTCCTTTGGTTTATCTAAACCTGTCCCGGCTGTTAGGATCAGCTTGACAAAGGTGCCGTCTGGGCAAGGCCAGCACACACCTGGCTGGGACTGGATGGGAAGTGGTGGGTCCTCTTTTACCTTGTCCCCCAGATTCTTTTTTTCATGCCCAAGGGGAGCGTCTTGGATGTTTTGGTCACAGATGGGGGTTTTCTGGTCCAGAGTCTTGCCTGCTTCCCGTTCTCCAGCAGTCTGGCTTTTCAGACCAGCTTTCTCTGAGCTTGCCATCCCTTTCTCCTCTACCCTGAGGTTCCACGTCGAACGATGAGAAAGTCCTGGGTCCCATTAAGAGAGAGAATGGGAGTTATTCTAATGTGGAATTGTTAAGACCTTGGAAAGAATGACAGAATAACAGAATTGGAAGGGACAATGGAGGTCTTCTAGTCCAACCCACCCACCCACCCCCAGTTCATGCCGGAGATCCTATACCAGTGATGGTGAACCTCTTTCGGTTTGCGTGCCAAAAGGGGTGGGTATGGGCAGTGAAGGGCTACCAAAACGTTTACTACCACACTGTCGGGGGTGGGTTATGCATTTTCTTTCAACATCTTTCAGTGCAAATTGGGTACTCTGTGGTGGAGCTCCATTTTCGCTACCCCACGGGGTTCCCCCCCCCAATCCGGGCAGCAGCCCATCCCTGGGTGTGGATGTGCTAGCATGCGTTCATGTGTCCACATCCCCCCCCTCCATGTATGCGCGCCCCCACACTGTCCCCCACGCAAATGCACAGGCCTTTCTGAAGCCTGGTAGGTGAAAAAAAATGCTTAAACGGGCACACCGGAAGTTTGGGAAAACACACTTCTGGTTTGCCCATTGTGCTGTTTTTTCCACTCGAGGGTTCAGGGAAGCTTCCTGAAGCTCTGGAATACAAAAGAACAGCGCAGTGGGCAAACCGGAAGTTCAGAAAATATACTTCCGGTTTGTCCATTGTGCTGTTTTTTGTACTCTGGGATTTCAGGAAGTTTCCCTGAACCCTCTGAAATGCAAAAAAGCAGCACAATGGCAAACCTAAAGCATTTTAACTGCTGGGTGATTTTTTTTTTTTGCCTCCGGGGCTTCAGGGTAGTTTAGTTTTAGCTTCCCTAAAGTGTCCAGGCTGAAAAGGCTGCTTTTCAGCCTTTCCCAAAGCTGAAAAGCAGCTAGCCATCACACGCATGCATGCTAGAGCTGAAACATGGCAAAGTCTCATGTGCCTTCTGATATGGTTCTGCATGCCACCTGTGGCATGTGTGCCATAGGTTTGCCATCACGGCCCCATAACATTTTGGACAAATGGCGGCTCAATCTCGTCTTAAAAACCTCCAGGGATGGAACAAATACAATTTCCGCAGGCAAGCTGTTTCACTGATTAATTGTTCTGTCAGGTATTAACATATAGAACTTGACAGATATAAATTGTATTCCTTGAAACAACTTTAATGCTTCTGCTCAGGGGTGTGCTTCAAAAAGTTTAGCAACGGGTTCTCTAATCTGTTGCTGGGTGGGTGTGGCCTAGTCGGCCTTCTGCACTACAGGGGAGGCGGTGCCCTCCCAAGGCTCTGGAGGCTCTCCTCCAGCTTCCAGGAGGGCGAAAAACCGACTCTCCAGGCTCCAAAGGCCCTTGGAGGCTGGGGAGAGGCCTGTTTCTGGCCTTTCCAAACTTCTGGTAGGCCTGTTTTTGCCCTCCTCAAGCCTCCACATGCGCCCCACGCTTACTTGAATCCAAAAACAGGCTGTGTGGAGACTCCTGAGAGGGGCAGGGTGGGGTGAGCGGGAGTGGGATTTGGAGATTCTCCAAATTGCACAAAATGTTAGAGGTTCTCCCAAACCCCTGCAAATTCCCAGCAGCCCTTCCCTGCTTCTGTGACTCAGTCCTTTGTATCATACTAACCATGGTTTGTGGAATAAACCAACTGGATTTATAAAACATACTAAGCCAGAAAACATGGCTCATGAGTTGCCAATGTTACATTTACACAACATTACACCAGAACCAAACAAACCACATTATAAATTTGTGCACTGTGAGAATCAAACCAAAGTACCATATTTTTCGGACAATAAGACACACCTAAATTTACAGGAGGAAAAAGAAGAAAACAAAATAGGTTTTGGCCTCCGCATGTCGCTTTTTTGCCTGCCCAAACACCCAGAAACTCTGTACATGCCCCATTTTTGCCAAAAACAGACCCATTTTCTCCAAAAAATGCCTGTTTTTGACCTGCAGAGTGCTTCTGGGGGCTGTGGAAGGCAAAATCGCGACATGCGGAGGGTTCGGGAGGCCAAATCGCACCTCTTTGGTCTATAATCTTCTCACCCACTTTTAGAAGAACCCAGTTGCTGTCCCCCCAGAAACCCCATTTCAAGGTCAGTTTCACTGTCTGGCCTCAAAGCTATGAAACAATTCTTGTCATTTGGTCCATGCCTGTAAAACAGGAACAACAGCAGCTTAAATCATAACAATAGTTGTGAGGAAAAACAAAAGATGATTTAAGCCTCCAAACAGATTATAAAAAGAAAGAAAAATACCCTAAGAATGATAAAGAAATATAGTCTTTATGGGGTTCCCTACTTGTCCTCTCCATTTTATTAAAGTGTTTGTCTCTGTAGAATCTTGTTAAAATTTGCTGCAGTTTCTCCCAGGCAACCAAAAAGAGAGAGAGAGAGAGAGATTCTCCTTCAACAATATCACATTCATCATTATGGTTTCATAACATTGGTATTTAGTAGCTAGCTTTTAGCTTATCTTCTGTCATTTCTATATCATGCACACAGACATTTTACACACCCGGCAACAGTCAATCCCCATCCATCCTGTATCCACTTGCCTTGCATGTGCTTTTCCAACCCATCACTCCTACACCCATAGTACTGAGTGTGTAAAAACTCTGATCAACCCTAAATCCCGCCGTCTACCCACCACTGAGATTTACCGTCACATCTCCTTTATTTCAGGCTTCCTCCTCGGTTCCCATTCTCAGCGCAGGATGGAGAAGACCACCGTGGCGACACATGATGGGGTGGGTGGGTGCAATTTGGCTTCTGGCTCCCTGTATGTTCTCTAATTTCATTCCACCTTCCCCCCTTCTTTCTCCATGAAACGTCATTTCCTCAGCAACCACCTGTCCTAGCAACTATTATAGGCTGAAACTATCCCTCAAGAAGAAGCCAGGTTAGAGGCAGGCAAGCAGGAAGGAAGGGAAAATCTTTCTTTCTTTCTTTCTTTCTTTCTTTCTTTCTTTCTTTCTTTTTCTTTCTTTCCTTCCTTTCCTTCCTTTCCTTCCTTTCCTTCCTTTCCTTCCTTCCTTCCCTTCCTTTCCTTCCTTCCTTTCCTTCCTTCCTTCCTTTCCTTCCTTCCTTTCCTTCCTTCCTTTCCTTCCTTCCTTCCTTTCCTTCCTTCCTTCCTTCCTTCCCTTCCTTCCTTCCTTCCTTTCCTTAATTCCATCCTTCCTTCCTTTCTTTCTTTTGATTTCTATGCCACCCTTCTTGAAGCGACTCAGGGTGGCATACAACATTGCAAATACAAACAGTATATGTGAGAAATCTAATTATTTTAAAAGGACATATACAAAACTAATAAAAATCTTTAAAAAAAACCTTATGCAGTCATAGAAACATAGAAGACTGACGGCAGAAAAAGACCTCATGATCCATCTAGTCTGCCCTTATACTATTTCCTGTATTTTATCTTAGGATGGATATATGTTTATCCCAGGCATGTTTAAATTCAGTTACTGTGGATTTATCAACCACGTCTGCTGGAAGTTTGTTCCAAGGATCTACTACTCTTTCAGTAAAATAATATTTTCTCATGTTGCTTTTGATCTTTCCCCCAACTAACTTCAGATTGTGTCCCCTTGTTCTTGTGTTCACTTTCCTATTAAAAACACTTCCCTCCTGGACCTTAATTAACCCTTTAACATATTTAAATGTTTCGATCATGTCCCCCCTTTTCCTTCTGTCCTCCAGACTATACAGATTGAGTTCATTAAGTCTTTCCTGATACGTTTTATGCTTAAGTCATCCACATTCTCCCAATTCAATTATTCATAGGCCGGGGGGCAATCTTGTGGTTCACAGTCCCCATATCCGCTGGCTGAGGTAGGTCTTCAGAGCTTTACGAAAGACCAGGAGGTAGGGGCGGTACGTATCTCCAGAGGGAGTTCATTCCAAAGAGATGGGGCCACTACAGAGGAGGCTCTTCCCCTAGGTCCCGTCAGGAGAAGGCCAACTCTGTGGGAGCTAACCGGCCGCTGGGATGCATGAGGCAGAAGACAGTCCCGTAGGTAGTCTGGTCCTAAGCCATATAGGGCTTTATAGGTCATAACCAGCACTTTCAATTGTGCCCGGAGACATAAGTAGTAAAACCTTCTCTAATCCTTCCCTTTCCTCCCTTGTTTTGAAGATTTCACCATCATTTAGGGTCTTCTCTTGATCCTGAAAGCTCACTATGGAGCTTCTGACCCAGGGGTCCAGGAACTGAGGTTTGGCAACCACTTTTTAAGAGAGGAATGGCTTTGAAACCCTCCACTTCTCTGCTCACAACTGAACACCTTATTCTACCAGACTTGAAATTTTGGGCTTAGATAGCTTAGAACTTCATTGCCTTCGATCTGACCTAAATGTGGTTCATAAAATCATCTACCAATGTTCCTATCAGTCAATGAATACTTCAGCTGCAACCGCAACGATACACGAGCACACAATAGATTCAAACTTAATGTAAACCACTTTAAAACTTTAACCTTAGACTGTTTACAGTTGACCTCACCCCATTCCTAAGAGGTTCATAAGGGGCATGGATAAGTGTACCATTTTGCCTACCATCCCTGTCCTAGGAGAAACCCTTCCGCCCTTCCACCTCTCACAATACTAGACAACACAGTATCAACAGTAGAGACCTTCAAATTCCTAGGTTCTGTCATATCTCAAGATCTAAAATGGTCACCTAACATCAAAAACATCATCAAAAAAGCACAACAAAGAATTTTATTTCTGTGTCAGCTCAGGAAGCTCAAACTGCTCAAGGAGCTGCTGATACAATTCTACAGAAGAATCATTGAGTCTCTTATCTGCACCTCTATAACTGTCTGGTTTGGTGCTGAAACCCAACAGGACTGACACAGACTTCAGAGGATAATCAGAACTGCAGAAAAAACAATTGCCGCCAACCTGCCTTCCATTGAGGACCTGTATACTGCACGGGTCAAAAAGAGGGCAGGGAAAATATTTACTGACCCCTCACATCCTGGACATAAACTCTTTCAACTCCTACCCTCAAAACGTCGCTACAGAGCACTGCACACCAAGACAAGTAGACACAAGAACAGATTTTTCCCAAACGCCATCACTCTACTAAACAAATAATTCCCTCAACACTGTCAGACTTTTTACTAAATCTGCACTTCTATTCTACTAGTTTTTCTCATCCTTCCTATCATCCTTTTCCTCCTACTCAGGACTGTATGACTGTAACTTGTTGCTTGTATCCTAAGATTTTTATTAATATTGATTGTTTCTTCATTGCTTATTTGACCCCTATGACAATCATTAAGTGTTGTACCACATGATTCTTGACAAATGTTATATTTTTCTTTTATGTACGCTGAGAGCATATGCACCAAGACAAATTCCTTGTGTGTCCAATCACACTTGACCAATAAAATTCTATTCTATTCTATTCTATTCTATTCTATTCTATTCTATTCTACTGTCCTATTGTCCCAATTTACCTGTACTACTTTGCTAATGTTTATACCAATGCCTGCTATTTTATCCATGATAAATAGACAGACAGACAGACAGACAGACAGACAGACAGACAGACAGACAGACAGACAGACAGATAAATGAATGAATGAGTTCTCTGAGATATCCATCATTTTGTCATTTGGTTAAATTCTGAGACAATGTTATCTTGGAGAAAGGTCTGATGAAGGTAAGAGAGCTTAAGAAGTACTTGGTAATTGGTATACCTTTACAACACCTGCAGCATCCTGAAGTCATTTGATCGCTATTTGTGGGCTTCCTTTGTTGTTGTTAGTTGCAAAGTCGTGTCTGACCCATCATGGACAATGACTGCATGGACAATATTCCTCCAAGCCTTCCTGTCCTCTACCATTCCCTGGAGTTTATTTCTTTTATGCACACCGAGAGCATATGCACCAGGACAAATTCCTTGTGTGCCAAATCACACTTGGCCAATAAAATTCTACTCTATTTTATTCTATTCTATTCTATCCATGTGTGGACATGTGCCCATACATGTCTGTCCAACATGTGGCAGAACATTTCGTGCCCATATAGGCCTTACCAGCCAACTGCGGACACATCGTTTACAACCCACAACCCATTAGATGTCAAGGTCCTCTTCGGACATGATGGATGAACATCATTCTTTTCTCTTCTGTTCTATTCTAATCTAAACAAACGCCTATTGATTCAGTGACTCCATCCATCCACCTCGTTTTCTGTCGTCCCCTTCTTCTTTTGCCCTCAGTCTTTCCCAGCATTAGGCTCTTCTCCAGCGAGCCCTTTCTTCTCATTAGGTGGCCAAAGTATTTGAGTTTCAACTTCAGGATCTGGCCTTCTAAATAGAAGTCAGGGCTGATCTCTTCTAAGACTGACCAGTTGGATCGTCTTGCAGTCCAGCCCTATAGTTCAAAGACTTCAATTCCTTGGTGCTCAGCTTTTCTTATGGTCCACCTTTCACAGCCATATATTGAAACTAATTTGCTTCTAATAAGCTAATGGGAGAAGTTGGGCTGGTTTAATGACTGCATGATTCAATTAACTGCAGTGATTTGTTTAACAACCGCATAAGTCAACAAACTTCCAGCAGACGTGGTTGGTAAATCCACAGTAACTGAATTTAAACGTGCCTGGGATAATCCATCCTAAGATAAAATACATATAAGGGCAGACTAGATGGACCATGAGGTCTTTTTCTGCCGTCAATCTTCTATGTTTCTATATTTCTATAAATCAGGTGGTGGCTCACTTAGTAACCATCTCACTTAGCAATGAAAATTCTGGCCCCTATTGTACTTATTGCCTCCATTTGCCATTTCTTTCCTCCCTAGACTTAACGATTGTATCTCTCCAGCACACTGTTCAGATTTATCTATATTTGAGCCGCAGAGATCAAATTGACCTTCCTTTTTCACCGTCGTCAATTTGAAGTTCACTAAGTACAGTGTGTGAAATTGTCCCAATTTTGCTCCCTTTCTCTTTGTGTAAGAGAAAGTCATCTAAGCCGCTAAGCCTTCTCTGCTTTCAGCCAACAAAGTGATTGTGTCTGCACATTTCGGTCCGGAAGCATTTTCACCCTCAATATGATTTCAGTGGTCATCGCTTCAAATCCTTCCCTAATCTTCCTCATAATAGATTCACTGCGGATTTTAAACAGAAACAAAAATTCCATTTAATGATTTAGTTTAGTTTAGTTTTATTGGATTTATATGCCGCCCCTCTCCGAGGACTCGGGGCGGCTTACCACATATAAAAAGACAATGTACATCAAAATCCAATTAATTAAAATTTAAGTTAAATCTAAAAACTAAAGAACCAGTTAAAATACATACATATCCACTCAATCAACAAACCCAGTATACATTCATTGGCCAGGGGACAGAATCTAATGACCCCAAGCTTGGAGGCATAGGCGAGTCTTAAAGACTCTTACGAAAGGTGAGGAGGGTCAGGACAGTGAGTGAATCAACTCTGGAATCAACTTCACCCTATGGGGGGGGGGAGAGTTGATTCCGGAGAGCCGGAGCCCCCTCAGAGAAGGCTCTTCCTCTAGGTCCTGCCAAGTGACATTGTCTATTTGACGGGACCTGTACAATGCCGACTCTGTGGGACCTAACCGGTCGCTGGGATTTATGTTTGATGGAAACTAATGAAGGAACCTAGAACTAAGGATTAATTTCCTGACAGTGAGAACAATCAACCAGTGGAACGCCTTTCCTTCAGAAGTTGTGAGTGGGGTTTCTTAAGAAGACACTGGACAGTTACTTGTCAGGAATGATAGGGTCTCCTGCTTGTATAGTGGGTTGGACTAGATTTGTGATGGCGAACCTATGGCTCTGCGTGCCACAGCTGGCATGTGGAGTCATAGCAGGAAAGCAAGGTGTGGCCCTCTGTAAGGTCCAGTGAACATGCACGCACTGGCCAGCTGATTTTTGGCCTGGGGCAAGGCCATTCTGCCCTTTCCAGGCTTCAGGAGGGTTCCCTGCAGCCTTCAGAGTGCATTTGTTTACGTTTGCTAAGCAAGACAGTTGTTAAGTGAATTCTGCCACCCCCATCTTACAATCTTTCTTGTCATAGAAACATAGAAGACTGACGGCAGAAAAAGACCTCATTGTCCATCTAGTCTGCCCTTGTCAGTACAAGGTACATGGTTGTTAGGGTTTGCCATTGTAAACCACCTATTGTAGTCTCTTGTACTATCACTTTAAATATTTTAGGCTGGTTCACCATAAGAAGGCGCCAGTACTCCTTCCCTCAATGATGCTTTAACGCTCATTCGCTTTTGCTTTGCCTTGAGGGAGGAGTGTATTTGCTTAGTGCTTATTATATTGGATGGCTTAGTGCTTGTTATGGATTGTTTCTATTTTGTATATATGTAAATAGTACTTATTAAGCATAACTAAGTCTGTGTCTTTTTCTTTGGCTTTACCACACATCCACACTCTGTTAAAATTCTCTGCTCAGTGTATGTCAAAGGTCTCATAGCTTAGCTATACTGAGACATACCAACAGCCCTTATACTATTTCCTGTATTTTATCTTAGGGTGGATATATGTTTATCCCAGGCATGTTTAAATTCAGTTACTGTGGATTTACCAACCACGTCTGCTGGAAGTTTGTTCCAAGGATCTACTACTGTTTCAGTAAAATAATATTTTCTCATGTTGCTTTTGATCTTTCCCCCAACTAACTTCAGATTGTGTCCCCTTGTTCTTGTGTTCACTTTCCTATTAAAAACACTTCTCTCCTGAACCTTATTTAACCCTTTGAGATATTTAAATGTTTCAATCATGTCCCCCCTTTTCCTTCTGTCCTCCAGACTATACAGATTGAGTTCATTAAGTCTTTCCTGATAAGTTTTATGCTTAAGACCTTCCACCATTCTTGTAGCCCGTCTTTGGACTCGTCTTTGGTTGTGTTGAGTGTGCTATGAACACAACTGAATTGATTTCAGTGCATTTTTGCTTCCTGCACATGCACAGATAACAAAAAATGTTCTGAGGATGCATGCACATATCGCACGCAGGACAACCAAAGCACACTGGTAGCAGCGGTTGTAGCAATCTGCCCCCGCCCTGGAACCAGGGGTGGGTTCCACTTACCATTGCAAATCAGTTCACATTGTGATATTTTACACGCGCGTGCCCACTCTACTAGCACATACGGGCATGTTCCCTAAAGCAATTTGACTTCCATGAATGCTCAGTCGCTTGAATCGGCCCGAAACACAGCTGAGGAGCTGATCAGCTGTGCTTCGAGCAGAAGGAATAAAGGTCAGTTTAAACGTGGGGAGTGGCGGGAGGGGCCTTTTACAAACAAAAGAACAGGAAAAACTTTCAAAAGAGTAAACAAATGCACACATACAAATAGTTAGCCGCGCCCATGGACTGGCACCAGCCGATCCAGTTCAGTGACGCCACCTTCGGGTTGCTACCACTTAGGGCGATCTGGTCCGAACTGGGAGGAACCCACCTGGGGCAGATTGCTCCTATCGCCGCTACCGGTGCGCTGCGCATGCAGCTTCAAGTGCCTTTTGCATGTATCTCAGCATGGTTTTGCTTCTGCGCATGTGGATTCACTGGCTGGGGAATTCTGGGAGTTGAAGTCCAAATATCTTCAAGTTGCCAAGGTTGTGAAACACTGCTTTACCATTCCGGTACGAACCCCCTACTGAACCCACCCCTGCCCAGGACACTCCAACTCTGTAGAAAGAGAAAGCCAGAACTTTCCTAATAGAGAAACTTTTTCCAGTCTTAGGTGCAATGGCATGAATTCCAGGAAGGAGCAAAATTAAAACCTTGGCAGATGAGGTCAAGATTTGTTGTATTTCACAAGTGGTGGCTGTATTCTGACACAAATAAATTCTGGAAGAAAATCCATAAATGGCTACAGGAACTAATAATGCATGTAACAATAGAATTTACTCCAGAGTTGTTCTTACTGGGAATTTGCACAAAAGAATATAGCAAGGGGAAAAAAATATTTGATATTGCACACAACGACCTCAGCTAGGATTACTTTTGCCCAATTTGGGAAAAATACCGAGATACTTCCAGAAAAGGCAATAATAATTAAAATTTATGATTGCTCCGAGTTGGATAAACTTACGTTGGAACTAAGAGATCAAAAGGAATCAGAATATTATGAAACGTGGGAACAATGGTACAAATGGATCAAATTAAGAAAAACAAAGAGGAAGATCATAGGCAACTCTTAGAGCCAGTAGAAATGGAAAATGTAAATATGTAAATAGAGACATAAAAATATGTAATTGTAAATAGAAATGTCTGCGGAGAGGGGCGGCATACAAATCTAATAAATAATAATAATAATAATAATAATAATAATAATAATAATAATTATACTATTGTGTTAAAAAAATACTGTCTGAATGAGAGCACCATGATGAAATGTAGATATGATTGTTTATTTTTCTTTTTTTATGCATCAATGCAGAATTACTAAAAGTATAATTATTTTTATTGTTTTTAAAGAAAATATTTTTTAAAACCAGTAAAGTTTAATTAAAAAAAGATTTGTTTTGTTTGAAGAACAAACTGCTCTTTATTATTTTTGCAAGCATGATTTTCTTTCCTTTCTTTTCAACCCTTATTTTATATTCATTCCTGTTGAGTTTTTATACTTTTTACTTTTTTAATCATATGCATAGTTAAGCATAACACCATTAAAGACAAAAGCACCAGGCAGGCTGGGGCCTACAACAATAATCCAAGTGTGTCATCTCTGGAACTGAAGCTGCAGCAGGGATAATAAAACTACACCTCCCACAATGCTGCTCTCCATCTGCTGAATCAGCTTCCTCCTTTCCTTTTGACAAAGCCATTTCTGACGCCCAGAGTAAACAAGAGCTTTTCAGGCTGACCGGCTGACCAGGTGCCCTGTTCATTCAAGAAGATGGTGTGACTCATAATTGGTGGTAAGTGAAGAGTTGCAAAAGGAAAAGAAAGAAAATGCTTTGGGGGGGCGGACGCTGGTAGGTGAGAAAGCTGGCAAGTAATTAAATTAAATTAATTAATTCGACTTCTGTGCCAACCAATCTCGTAGGACTCAGGGTTTAACCTAGACAGCCCTTGGAAATTGAATTCCCCAAATTAACTACACAGTTAATGGTCCAAATCTTGGAAGACACTCCTGATCCCCCCCTCCCTTTTTCCAATTCAGCCTGCCGTTATGTGGCTAGGAAAATAGCATCGTTCCTGCGCAATGAGGATGTGGGAGAGACCATGTTGACTTGCAAGAACCGGACAACTCCAGCTGGTGAGTTAATTTAATTTAATTGTTTACAATTATAAGCCACCCAAGTCTATGGAGAGGGGTGGCATACAAATAATAAATAAATAAATAAACTCCTGTCGGATTCCAGGCAGTGTAGAACAAAATTGAAAACAATATAAAATAATTTTAAAACCCCGAAACATTCACCCCTAAAAATTCTAGGTTGGAGCTAGATGTTAATCGCTCAATGGTTCCTGCCGGCAGAGGCAGGTTTTTAAGGCTTTTCAGAAAGGCAGGAGGGTGGGGCCGGTATGGATCTCGGGGGGGGGAGCTGGTTACAGAGAGCTGGAGCCACCACAGAGAAGGCCCTCCTATGCGGCTCTGCCAGTTGACATTATTTGGATGACAGGACCTGGAGAAGGTCAACCCTATGGGCTCTAATCAGCCTCTGGGAAGTGTGAGACAGAAGACGGTCTGTTAGAGCAGTGTTTTTCAACCAGCGTGAGACATGGTCAGGTGTGCCGTGGGGAAATTAAACACGGGTCCCCAAACTACGGCCCGCATGCCGGATATGACCCGCGGAGGCCATTTATTCAGCCTGCCGCCAGCCGCCTCCATCTGAACATAAACATTCCTCTCACAATCCCTCCAGCTATGTGCGACAGGAAGAGTGGAGGCACAGGGAATGCTCACTGACCAATCACCTTCTAGGATTCATCCCAACCACTAGCGATGAACCAATAGCCTCTCATCCACACCCAAGAAGGTGTGAAAGCTGAGGCTGCCGTGCACTTGTCATTGTGTGGCCGCGGTGAGTAGTTGAAGTTGCTACTCCTCCCCATAGTCCCGATTTCTAATCCTGGTCAGGACTGGAAGTAAATGTTGCCACCACTAGACGAAGCCTCAGCCTCAGCTGGTTATGTCTATCCTGATGCTGTATATAGATATTTGACCTTTTTCTTTTTATAAGAGGCCCCTGCAGAGGGTGATATACAATGCATCACAATGTGTTAGAGTGTCATTTTGGTTGGTGGTGTGCTCCGAGATTTTGTAAATGTAAAAAATGTGCCGCGGCTCAAAAAAGGTTGAAAATCAGTGTTAGAGATACCCACTCTCCCAATAGCCAGCTTCAGTCGGTTGGCAAAGTCTCCTGGGCGGGGTGGGGATGGGGATAAGGATTCAAGGAAGAAGGAAGAAACAATAACCCTAGGCTAGAGCCATCGTGAGGCTTCCCAGATTCGCCCACGTTTCTACAACACTCCGTGGCCTGCATTGGCTGCCGATCAATTTCCGGTCACAATTCAAAGTGTTGGTTATGACCTTTAAAGCCTTACATGGCATTGGACCAGAGTACCTCCAGAATCGCCTACTACTGCACGAATCCCAGCAACTGATAAGGCCCCACAGAGTTGGCCTTCTCCGAGTCCCGTCAACTAAACAATGTCGTTTGGCAGGCCCAGGGGTAGAGCCTTCTCTGTGGCGGCCCCGGCCCTCTGGAATCAACTTCCCCCCAGAGATTAGAACTGCCCCCACCCTCCTTGTCTTTCGTAAACTACTCAAGACCCACCTATACCGCCAGGCATGGGGGGAGACACCTTTCCCCCAGGCTTTTTTATATTTTATGTTTGGTATGTATGTGCTGTTTGGCTTTTAAATATGATAGGGTTTTATATGCTTCTTTTTTAATACAGTATTAGATTTGTTTCGCTATAATAAATTATTATTATTATTATTAGGCTAGGAGCTGGATTCCCCTGGTGTAGCTCACTGCCGTTTGTTTTTCTTTCCTTTTGCAGGCATCACAAAAAAGCCAGCAGGGTGTGAATCCATTCCTTGCTCAGTCAACGAAAAATGTCCTCCTGCGGTTGCATCGGAAGTCAGAAACCAGGAACGAAGCTCTTGATGAAATAAAATAGAAAGGAGAGCAGAGCGGAAAATGACGGCCTGTTTGACAAATCCTGCAGATGCGGGAAGTGAACAGACCTGAGAATCCCTTATTCTGCCCTCCTCTCATTGTTCCGCTATGAAAATAAATTGAAATAAAGTAGTGTTTCATGCATTTTAAAAAAAATGTGAGTGTTTAACAAAAGGTGATTTGGTCGTTGATGAGGGGTGTGTGTGATCTTGCACTTTGATTTCTTTCTGACAGTAATATGAAGCAATCCAAGATTGGTAGTTTCAGAAATAGGGTTTGGCAGATTGTGGTGATGAAATGGAAACACAATACACTACCTCAGTTTCTCAGTCTCAGGAGATTAAAAGGGTTGTTAGGGTTCTTGCAAAAAGAAAAGAAGAATTAGAAGTTTAAGGGATCTATTTTCTTATTTAATAAATTTCAAGATTCACAAAGCAGCAGGGGTGGGCTACTGCCTGAAAGAGGGGGGGGGGGGGGGACGACGACGCAATCCGGTAGTGAAAATGGGGCTCCACTCCAGAACACCCAATTTGCACTGAAAGATGTTGAAAGAAAATGGAGGGCATCCTGCATAAGCCACACCCACAGTGGGGTAGTAAAAATTCTGTTAGCCCTTCACTGCAAAGCAGGTTTAATGAAAAATAGAGGTGGACTGACATATACTAAAGGTTCTTAAAGTTTTCATATTCATTTTTGTTTTAAAGGTTTCAAATTCTGTTAACAATGAATGTAATCTTCATTATATTTATTTATTGATTTGATTTGATTTGATTTGATTTGTATGCCGCCCCTCTCCGAAGACTCGGGGCGGCTAACAACAGTAAAGAAAACAATGTAAAAAATCTAATATTAAAAAATAATCTAAAAAACCCCGATTTAAGAGACCAATCATACAAACATACCATGTATAAATTCTATAAGCCTAGGGGAAAGGGAAAAAATTTCAATTCCCCCATGCCTGACGACAGAGGTGGGTTTTAAGGAGCTTGCGAAAGGCAAGGAGGGTGGGGGCAACTCTGATATCTGGGGGGAGCTGGTTCCAGAGGGTCGGGGCTGCCACAGAGAAGGCTCTTCTCCTGGGTCCCGCCAAATGACATTGTTTAGTCGACGGGACCCAGAGAAGGCCAACTCTGTGGGACCTAACCGGTCGCTGGGATTCGTGCGGCAGAAGGCGGTCCCGGAGATATTATAACATACATTTATGCTATTTTTGTTATTTATTTTACTTATTAACCTGTTATTTATTAATATTTATTAACCTGTTATTTACTAATATTTATTAATATATTGTCCTTTTTTCACATACGTACACATACATACATAGTACTTAACTTATTTAATGCCACAAGACAAAGAGAAAAAAACAAAAAAAACCCATTAATACTTTTGTTGCAATTTTGTCATAACTGCAGTCATACGTATGACATATTTGGTCATCCTTTTTTCCATTTTAATGTATTTTATTAAACAGTGATATATTTTCCATCCAAAAATCCTTGGTTACTAAAGCAGATATTTCCTTTTAAAATGTTCCTTTTTATATATTTAAGTAACAAAAAAGCTGTTTCTTATTGCTCTGAGCTCAAGATCTACATGCCACCTACTCAATCCCTGAGGAAAGGAAGTAAATAGATCAATACAATTAAAAATATATGAGAAACTGAAGAAGCTGCTTGGATGGGAAGCGAAACGCCTTCAAACAAAAACCAGAAAGTTTAATTGCCTCTTCAAAAGCACCTTTGGGCTAAATATGAGAAACTATTTACTGTACATTTTTCCAGTTAGGCAAGACATTTCACCCACTATACCACATTTTTAAAAAGGCATGTAGGTATAATAAAATACAGCCTCCTCTTAAAGAAAATCATTACATAAATGCAGAAGAAAGGCCTATACAGGAGCCGGTAAAAGGGTAGCAAAGATCCTGTTACATAAATAGATGGAAGAGTGATAGCTAAGATTTAAACCTTGAAGCCTCACTTGTAGATATGATAGATTCCTATATCCTGTAGTTGAATTATCTTAATGCATGCGTAACACTTAATATTGTTATTTAACTGAGCCCTTCAAGGTTCTGCCGTGAGCCAGATACTGAGATGGTTGCAGTGTCCCTGAGGCCAGGCATTTGGCAACCAGTCCCTGAGGCCAGGCATTTGGCAACCAGTCCCTGAGGCCAGGCATTTGGCAACCAGTCCCTGAGGCCAGGCATTTGGCATCGGGCCAGAATATCTCTGAGATCGCCTTCTGCTGCACGAATTCCAGCGACCGGTTAGGTCCCACAGAGTTGGCGTTCTCCGGGTCCCATCGACTAAACAATGTCGTTTGGCAGGACCCAGGGGAAGAGCCTTCTCTGTGGTGGCCCCGACCCTCTGGAACCACCTCCCACTGGAGATTAGAACTGCCCCCACCCTCCATGCCTTTCGTAAACTTCTTAAAACCCACCTCTGCTGCCAGGCATGGGGGAACTGAGACATTTTCCCTGGGCCTATACAGTTTATGCATGGTATGTTTGTGTGTATGTTTCTTTTTAAATAAGGGTTTTTTAATGACTTTTAATTATTAGATTTGTTATATATTGTACTATTATTGTTGTGAGCCGCCCCGAGTCTACAGAGAGGGGCGGCATACAAATCTAATAAATAATAATAATAATAATAATAATAATAATAATAATAATAATAATAATGTATTTACAATTATTACAGCAATCCAGGGGTCACTTGTGACTTTCCCAGCCAGCTTTCAACAAGCAAAGCCAATTGAAGGAGACAACTGATTTTGCTTAATGACCTTGGTAAGGTCATAAAATTAACAATCGCCTCACTTAGCAATGAAAATGTTGGTCCAGATTGTGACTGCCAGTCAAAGACTACCTGTCCTTATTAAGTGCAGACCTAAATCTGCCCTTTACTTCTTAGAATTAACCTTTTTATTTAATTGCTCAATCACAATAGAGGTGGAAGTGACTTTGGAAATCTTCTAGCCCAGTCCCCTGCTCAAGACTGCCCAGTCTCTTCTTAAAAACATCCAGTGATGAAGCATCTACAAATCTGCAGATGCCCACTGAATGCGCATGTGCACTGGTCATTCAGAGCTGTGCGCGCATTGTACCGGTAATAGCGATAACTAGGAACCCCATCTGCCCTGTTTATACAACTAAGGATTGTACTCCTCCAGCATGCAAAGCTTAATCTATTTTTGAGCCCTTGAAATCAAAATGGCCTTTCTTGCTTCTTGACCATCATTAAGTTGAAGTTCACTAAGTACAATGGATGATGTGGCCCCAATACTTCTCTCCTTTTTTTTCTTTTTATAATTCTAAGTCTTTCAGCCAATAAAGTGATTATGTCTGCACATTTCAGGCTGGAAGCATATGATTTCAGCGGTCATCGCTCCCAATCCTTCTCTAATCTTTCCTTAATAGATTCATTGCGGAATTAAACAGGGACAGGGTCAAAACTATTGCGGATTACTGTCGGCTTTCCTTTCTTATTGTGAGTCACTTTGGTTCTCCAGAGTTTCTCGCCCTATATCAGTTATGGCAAACCTATGGCATGGGTGCCACAGGTGGCAAACGGAGCCATATCTGCTGGCACCCGAGCCGTTGCCCTAGCTCAGCTCCAATGTGCATGTGTGTACTGGCCAGCTGATTTTTGGCTTGCACAGGAGCTCTGGGAGGGCATTTTTGGCTTCCAGAGAGCCTGGGGGGGGGGGCGGGAATGGGGGAGGGAGTTTTTACTCTCCCCTGGCTCCAAGAAAGCCTTTGGAGCCTGAGGAGGACGAAACACGAGCCTATTGGGCCCACCAGAAGTTGGGAAACAGGCCATTTGTGGCATCCAGAGGGCCTCCACAGGGTGGGAGAAGCTGTTTTCATTCTCCCCAACCATTGAATTATGGGTGTGCTCACATGCTCTTTCAGCACCTGAGGGGAAAAAGGTTTGCCATCACTGCCCTCTATGCTATGGTTTCTGTTGTGGTTGGCTCTGGACCAGCTCCTGCCCCAAGGAATGTGGAGGTGGATGCAGAGGAAACATCAACATGTCATAGGCCTGTTTTATTGCCGACAGAGTCAGGTAGTGCAGTTTCCCTGGATGAAGAAAAAGGTGGGGGTGACTTGGAAGAGGGGGGCTTGGCACACAGCCCAGGAAGCCAATCTCCATTTACTTTGGTCAATTCGGATGAGGAAGTGTTAGACCCACGCAGGCGCAGAATTGTACATCAAAGAGACCAATTGAAGAAATATTACAGGAGATAAGAGAGGCCACCTGTGTTTGGGTGGGGCTCCAGTAATTAGAGCTGCTGATATAAATAGCAGCGTGCCGGCTTGGCTGTTGTGGAAGATTATCTGATCGTTGTTTCTTCAGGACCGTGCCTTGCTGTTTCCAGACTTTGTTGATTTTTCACAACTTTGAAACCAAAGCAAAGTGTGGGGGTCTCACTTCGTGGAAGAAGGAGGGCTGTGACGTTCCTTCACAGCTGCTAGCTAAGTACTTAAGGACTGATTAAGGGGATTGTTTCTTTTGAATTTTTGTGATAAAGAACATTGTTTTTGAACTTTCAAGTGTGTGTGTGTGTGTGTGTGTCTGAAATTTGTACCCTTGAATTCTCGGGAGACTCATACCATAGAGCCCAGCAGAACACTTTCTATGTTACGAGTACAAATATCAAACAACACTAGAATAATTAGTGAGAGACTTATGATCAGATGCAATCTTAATTTAAGGCATTACGTTTTCTCAATTATGGTTTGTAAAAGATACAGATATTCTAATACATTGCAAGTTGAACATGCACTAACAGTATCATGCAGTTGCAAAAAAGTAAATGCTATTTGGGGATGTATTAATAGGAACAGAAATGCAGTTCACAGAAATAAATGCATTTGCATTGACGACTGCGTGACAAAGCGGTCTTCAAATATTTGGAGTTGTTGTTATTTAAAGAAGGGACTACATTTGGGGAGGGGGCACGGAGGGCAGGAGTAGAATATGGGTTGGGTCTGCAGAGAAGTAGATTCAGGTTGGATAGAAGAATTTCTTGACAGTAACATCTATCAACGAATAGAATACAGTTAATTGCCCCCTGAATTGGCATAGTCACCTTCACTGGAAGCTTTTAAACATCTGTTCAAAATGCTTTAGCAGATCTTGCTCCGAATAGTATTTGGAACTGATCACCATCAAAGTATCTTCCATTTCTGATGCTTGTGATTTTATTCCCCTTCAACCATGCACCATAATTTCCCTTGGATTAAGCATTAGCATGCAACCAAGGTTACCTGGGGACTCCATATTAAAATCTCTGCTAACTGGAAATGGCAACCCCCTGGGGTTTAGAGGACACTTTTAACTCAAAAGGATGCTTGGATTAGTTAAAACTTTTGTGGGATTTTATAAGAGATTGGAGACGAGACTTAGTTGCCTTAATTTGCTCCATGAAATATGTATGCTTTTTGGCAGAGAAAACTTTAGATCAGGGGTGCCAAATTTTCAACTCGCTGAACCCTTCATGAAATTTCAAATTGTTCCTCAGCCCAACATTATATGAAAATAATTTAATAAATATCATTTTAACTAGCCGTCCAGAGTCCTTAGGGAGTTGGGCAGCATATAAATCAAATCAAATCAATCAATCAAACAAACAAGAAAAAAAATTACTATCACTGCTAATAATAATGATTAGTCTCATCAACCCTTGCAGATGGAGGGAAGAAATCCAGAAATATGGCATAAACACACACAAACTATATTATATGTAGAGATAAAAAATTTCTAGAAAGAGAAACAGAACATTAAGAACACAGAATTCCCCCCCTCCCCCAGTCTTAAACCAAAACTGAATTCCAGGAAGGAGTGAAAATAAAACCTTATACATGAGATCAAGATTCTTGAAGGGTTTATTTTATTTTATTTATTTGTTTATTCTATCTATCTATCTATCTATCTATCTATCTATCTATCTATCTATTCATCCATCCATCCATCCCATCCACCCATCTCTTTCTATCTACAGTATTTATCTATCTACTACCTACTTACCTACCTACAAAATATGTATAGGATATTAGTAGTTTGTATTCATTTGTTTTGTATTCATTCTTTCTTTTGGCGTCTTTGCTTTTTCCTTTATTTTCTTTATATTAGTTGTTCTTTTTAATCTCCTTTTAAAAAAATTAACTGCACACTCACTCACACGATATTATTTTAAAGACAGCAGCACTAATCTGGGCGACTGCTGCCTACAGTAATCAAAGCTTGCCATCCTCGGATCAGAATCTTCAGGGATAAATAAAACTACATCTCCCACAATGCTTTTCTCTCTCTCTCTTTCTCTCCACCTTTCGCTTCTGGCTCCTCCCCTACACCTTTTGACAAAGCCGTTTCTGCCGCACACAGTGGAGCTCTCCAGGCTGACCGGCTCCCCGTTTCTTCGAATACATGGCGTGACGCATAATTGGTGGTAGGTGAAAGGAGTTGCAGAAAATAAAATAAAAGCAAGCAAGGGATCGCTTTGGGGCAGCGGGAGGGGGAAGCATGGGAACCTGGCAGAGTCTTCGGAGAGGGGCGGCATACATCTAATTAATAATAATAATAATAATAATAATAATAATAATAATAATAGTAGTAGTAGTAGTAGTAGTAGTAATAGTAATAATAGTAATAATAATAATAATAATAATGAAAGTAGAAAGCTGGGAAGTTTAACCCAAACAGCATCTAGAGGTCAGAAGGAAGGGGGAGAAGGAAGTCAAAGAAAGTATACTGCTCAAAAAAAATAAAGGGAACCCTCAAATAACCCATCCTAGATCTGAATGAATGAATGTACTCTCATTGAATACTTCGTTCTGTACAAAGTTGAATGTGCACAACAGCATGTGAAATTGATTATCATTGAGTGTTGCTTCCTACGTGGACAGTTTGATTTCACAGAAGTTTGATTTACTTGGAGTTATATTGTGCTGTTTAAGTGTTCCCTTTTTCTTTTTTTTGAGCAGTGCAGATGGGAGAGGAGAAGAAGACGGGAAAGGAAGGTTGAGTGAAAAGATAATTGAAGTTCAGAATGGCAGAGATTGATAGCAAAGAGTTAGATTGAAGCCAAATGCACTTGGGGAAAAGGAATCCTCAATCTGAGCATTGTATTGTCAGTTCTGTGTTAGCAAAAACTTCAGAAGAGAAGGATTTAGGGGTAGTGATTTCTGACAGTCTCAAAATGGGTGAACAGTGCAGTCAGGCGGTAGGGAAAGCAAGTAGGATGCTTGGCTGCATAGCTAGAGGTATAACAAGCAGGAAGAGGGAGATTGTGATCCCGCTGTATAGAGCGCTGGTGAGACCACATTTGGAATACTGTGTTCAGTTCTGGAGACCTCACCTACAAAAAGATATTGACAAAATTGAACGGGTCCTAAGACGGGCTACAAGAATGGTGGAAGGTCTTAAGCATAAAACGTATCAGGAAAGACTTAATGAACTCAATCTGTATAATCTGAAGGACTGAAGGAAAAGCGGGGACATGATCGAAACATTTAAATATGTTAAAGAGTTAAATAAGGTCCAGGAGGGAAGTGTTTTTAATAGGAAAGTGAACACAAGAACAAGGGGACACAATCTGAAGTTAGTTGGGGGAAAGATCAAAAGCAACGTGAGAAAATATTATTTTACTGAAAGAGTAGTAGATCCTTGGAACAAACTCCCAGCAGACGTGGTTGGTAAATCCACAGTAACTGAATTTAAACATCCTGGGATAAACATATAACCATCCTAAGATAAAATACAGAAAATTGTATAAGGGCAGACTAGATGGATCATGAAGTCTTTTTCTGCCTTCAGTCTTCTATGTTTCTATGTTCAAAGCAAAGGCTTTTTTTTCTTTTGGGTGATTTTTTTCAGTATGCTTTGTTCTGGTGATGTAATTATTTATTTATTTATTTATTTATATTTTGTCAAACAATTATAGGGTGGTAATTTATACAAATAAAACATTCGATAAGTAATGATAAAAAGTAACAAAAGAAGACAATAGGACAGGGACGGTAGGCACAGAGGTGTGCTTATGTATGCCCCTTACTACTGGATGTACGAGGAGAAAAATAAAAAAGGAAACTTTTTGTAAAAAAAACAAACAGCATCTAGGACTAGGGGGAGACATGATAGCAGTGTTCCTGTATCTCAGGGGTTGCCACAAAGAAGAAGGAGTCAAGCTATTCTCCAAAGCACCGGAGGGTAGAACAAGAAGCAATGGGTGGAAACTAAACAAGGAGAGTAGTAACTTAGAACTAAGGAGAAATTTCCTGACAGAACAATTGACCAGTGGAACAGCTTGCCTCCAGAAGTTGTGAACGTTCCAACACTGGAAGTTTTAAAGAAGATGTTGGATAACCATTTGTCTGAAGTAGTGTAGGGTTTCCTGCCTAAGCAGGGGGTTGGACTAGAAGACCTCCAAGGTCCCTTCCAACTTTGTTGTTGTTGTTGTTGTTGTTGTTATTATTATCATCTAGAGCAGTGTTTCCCAATCTTGGCAACTTGAAGATATCTGGACTTCAACTCCCAGAAGTCCCCAGCCAGCATTTGCTGACTGGGGAATTCTGGGAGTTGAAGTCCACATATCTTCAAGTTGCCAAGGTTGGGAAACACTGCTCTAGAGATCAAATCCCCTCCCCCCCAAAAAAAATAAAACTACCATAAACAGAAATGTCCAGATCTTGGAGGGTATTGTCAGTATGTATGATTGGTTTCTTAAATTGGGGTTTTTTAAATTAACTTAAATATTAGATTTGTTTACATTGTATTATTATTGCTGTTAGCCGCCCCGGGTCTACGGAGAGGGGCGGCATACAAATCTGATAAATAAATAATAATAAATAATAAATTCACGTTTTTCCCTTTCCAATTTAGCCTGTCGCTATGCGGCTAGCACAATAGCATCGCTCCTGCGCCTTGGGAATCTGTCAGAGAGCATGCTGGCTTCCAAGAACAAGACATGACGAACTGGTAAGACAAGAGATACCCTGCTTTCCAATGGCAAAATGAGCCTCAGTGGCGCAGTGGTTAGAGTGCAGCATTGCAAGCTACCGTATTTCTGCTGATCAAGGGCTGCCAGCAGTTTGGCAGATCGACTCTCAGTAGGCTCAAGGTTGACTCAATCTTCCATCCTTCCAAGGTCGGTAAAATGAGGACCCAGATTGTTGGGGGCAATATGCTTACTCTCTGTAAAAGAGTCCTTCGGGATTGGGCGGCATAGAAGTCGAAAAAATTAATAAACCGCTTAGAGAGGGCTGTAAAGCACTGTGAAGCGGTATGTAAGTCTAAATGCTATTGCTAAAAGTCTCTTTAGGGGAAAAAGGTTGGGAATAGTAGGAAATGCAGAAGAGATACAGTGGTACCTCATCTTACGAACGCCTCTTCTAACGAACTTTTCAAGATATGAACCCGGTGTTTAAGATTTTTTTGCCTCTTCTTCTGAACTATTTTCACCTTACGAACCCAAGCAGCTGCTGCTGGGATGAAGGGGTTTCTTTTTTTCCCCTTTTTTGAAGAAAGAAAAGGGAAGGGCAGCTTGGAGGAGTAAAGATTTTGCATGCTTGCAAAGGCACTGAAACTGTCTTTTTAAGAAAGAAAAGGGAGGGGCAGCTTGGAGGAGTAAAGATTTTGCATGCTTGCAAAGGCACTGAAACTGTATCTTTTGAAGAAAGAAAAGGGAGGGGCAGCTTGGAGGAGTAAAGATTTTGCATGCTTGCAAAGGCACTGAAACCGTATTTTTTGAAGAAAGAAAAGGGAGGGGAAGCTTGGAGGAGTAAAGATTTTGCATGCTTGCAAAGGCACTGAAACGGAGTCTTTTGAAGAAAGAAAAGGGAGGGGCAGCTTGGGGGAGTAAAGATTTTGCATGCTTGCAAAGGCACTGAAACGGTGTCTTTTGAAGAAAGAAAAGGGAGGGGCGCCCCCCTTGCCTTTCTTCCTTCCCACTCACCCTTTAGCCTAGCCTTGCTTCTTCCACCCGCCCCCTTTAGCTGCTCCTCCCTGCCCTCTGTTTGCCTCCCTTCTAAAGTTTGGGATTTTCCTGAAGGATTTGCACGCATTATTTGCTTTTACATTGATTCCTATGGGAAACATTGTTTCATCTTAAAAACTTTTCACCTTAGGAACCTCCTCCTGGAACCAATTAAGTTCGTATGATGAGGTACCACTGTATATGAAAATGAAAAAATAAAAGACTATGCTAGGAGCTCCGATGTATCTCACTGCTATCTTTTCTTGTAGCCATCCCCAAAATGCCAGCGGGGTCTCCATCCATTCCTTACCCAGCCAGCGAAAAACATCCTCAGGCGGCTCCATCCAAAGATGGGACTCAGGAACCAAAGTCTTGATGAAATAAAATAAAAAGGCCAGCAAAGCGGAAAATGACGGTTTGTTTGACAAAATCCTGCGGATGCAGGAAGTGGACAAACCTGAGAATCCCTTATTCTGTCCTCCTATCATTGTTCCACTATGAAAATAAACTTAAATAAAGAAGTATTTCATGCATTTAAAAGAAAGAGCGAGTGTTCTTAAAAAGACGATATAGCTGCTGATGGGAGGGGAGCAGCGATTGATCTTGCAATATAGAATTGACATTGATTCCCTTTTGACAGTAAAATGGAGCCATCTGAGATTGGGAGGTACAGAGATTTCACTGGGCAAATTGTGGTAGTGGAATGGAATACAGTATTGTACATTCTCTCTCCCTCAGAAGAGAAAAAAGTTCTGTCTTACATAAAAGTATCACAGGTTTAAGGGATCTGTTTTATTATTTCATAGAACTTGAGATTTACCAAGTACTGTACATTTAATGAAAAACACCGGCAGACTGACATTACTAAAATTTGTTGAAGTTTTCATATTCAGATTTGTTTTAAGGGCTGCTTAATACTGTTACAGTGAATTTTATCTTCAAGAAGCATGCATTTATTTTTTGCTACTTGTATTATTTAATAATCTGCTATTAATAGAATACTGTTATTTTTACATATATCCATGAACATACATTCCTCTATTTAATGCAAGAAGGGATTGTTGCCTTTTTGTCATTACTTTTTGAATAGAATAGAATAGAATTTTATTGGCCAAGTGTGATTGGACACAGAAGGAATTTGTCTTGGTGCATATGCTCTCAGCGTACATAAAAGAAGACGATACATTTGTCAAGAATCATGTGGTACAACACTTAATGATTGTCATAGGGGTCAAATAAGCAATGGAGAAACAATATTAATAGAAAATTTTTGCTGTTGTTTTTAAAATATTTTCCAGAGCTTTAATGTTTTAATTATGTTTTTCTGCATTGTTGTGGGATCAAGCGCTTAGTAATATATAATAATCATTCAACATCCCACCTACTTACCACCTGACAAAAGGAAGTACCGGTAAATATGTAAATATGGCTGGCAACAAACTGTACCTCTACCTAACAACACCTCTACTTACGAACTTTTCTAGATAATTTTTTTTTGCCTCTTCTCAAGAACCATTTTCTAGTTAGAAACCCGAGCCTCCGAAACTGTAACCGAAAAAGGCAGGGAGAAGCCTCTGTGGGGCCTCTCTAGGAATCTCCTGGGAGGAAACGGGGCCAGAAAAGGCGGGGAAAAGCCTCTGTGCGGCCTCTCTAGGAATTTCCTAGGAGAAAACAGGGCCTCCATCCTCCCTGTGCTTTCCCCAATTGTACGCCATTATTTGCTTTTACATTGATTCCTATGGGAAAAATTGCTTCTTCTTACAAACATTTCTACTTAAGAACCTGGTAACGGAACAAATAAAGTTTGTAAGTAGAGGTACCATTGTATATCTTGCCTGTTAGGCTATACATGTTCACCCACTATATAACATTTTTTGTTTTAAAAAAATTCCTGTATCTACAATAAAAGAATCTCCAAAGAAGCTTGTTCTATAAATACAGGACAAATATTGTACTGTAGAGGATTGCAGCCAGGAAAAGGATAGCAAAACCTTCAGTCCTAAAAAAGATGAAAGAAACTGCTAAGACCCATATAAGGCCCACAGATGGATTCCTGTATTCTGAAGCTGCTGATTTTCCGCATAGATGCTGTTTCTAATTTGCTTTACAGAATTTTAAAAACCGTGATATCTAACTGTGCTAAATCCATGAAGGTTCTGCTATAAGTCAGACACTGAATGCTAAGAGTTGTCCTTGGATTAACTATTTTAAGGAACAGCAACACTGATTTGGCTGGAATCTTAATTAAAAGCTGCAAATCTATGTTGCATTTTTGAATGCTTGTGCATGTGATCGCAGATAGATTTATTTTATGCCTTCCGTTATTTTGTGCAACCCAATGTGGAATGAGGGGATGAAAAAGATAAAAAAAACTAAATTTCTTCCTTGGGGGAGGGGGGAGTCCAGTTGACTTTTGAAAGCATCAAAGCATCTTTGAGACATCTTTAATTTATTTAAGTCAAATAAATTAAACTATGACCAGAATGACTGAGAATAATCACAAACATTTTACCCATCCTTTAATATTTCATGGCCTTAATTAGGTATAGAATGAGATATTGCAAAACTATAAAAGTATTGAGGGGGGAACTAGTAGGTCTATTAACATTTACATGTTTATCCTCAGAAAGCTCATAAACTATAAATCCGTGAGATTTGGTTACAGTCATGGATTGAAATTAAGAAATGCTAATTAATTAAATTTTATAGATAAGAATATTCAAACTATTGATTTCTTCAGAATGACCATTAGTAGATAACCTTTAAGACAACCCACTCAACACCGTAAAAATCTTAAATGTGAAAACCAAAAAAACTACAATTCCCAGGAGCACAGCGAACGAAGCAGCAGACGCATGCGCCGCCCATCAGCGTCGTCTTAAAAGCTTTTTCTACGCATGCGCGTGTCACGTTTAACTCCTCCAATGCACGTGGTCGAGATGGGACTCACCTGGTTCCCTCACCCTCACAGAATTCGTTGGCGCACAGCGAAGCCAGATCCGTCCGTCGGGCTAGAATTCAACGCAGGACGAGAAGCGTCGGGCCTTACGCACGCGCACTTCCGTTCAATGTTTGACAACCCCGTTATAAACTACCCTCCTCGAGCCCCCTCGTTTGCCGCATGACGGGACCTACGCATGCGCGGTTCTTTCCCGATGCGCTTCCGCTATACCCTTTTCGTTCCGTTGGTGGGGATGCAGGTTGAGTCCCGCCTCTTCTCTCTTCTGGTTGGACAGAGGAGGGATGAAGCGGGATCCCATTGGGTCGCGCGGTGTTGCTATGGCAATAATCGACGGGGTGGAAGTCGGTGCTGTGGTAGTAGTAATATAGGAAAGGCGGAAGGAAGATGGCGGCGTTGGCTTCGGAGTTGCTGCTTTTGAGCGATTCAAGCCGCTTCCGAGCAGACAACCTGCTAAGCAGCGAGGATTGGGGTGAATGGAAGAAGGGGGGACAGTAATGGGCCGAAGGAGACGGCAGGGCCTATAGGCCTAGATTATGCACTGGTTGCAATGCTGGGGATTGCAGAGGGTTCCGCTAATACATAAGAACACTTTGTTGCAAACTCTTATGGCTTTTTAACAGGTGATATCAGGCCGGTGTGCAAGGGAATATACAACTTTCCGCCAATGAGAAACTTCACCTGTTGCATTTTTGTCTGTCGGGCTCTGAATTGGAGTCTGACAGACAGAACGATATAACGATCTTGGTCATTCAAGGTTATAGCATAAGGAATTAATAGTTTATCAGGAAGGCTTTTCGATGGGCGTTCAGGTGTTGCAGTATAGCTGTTGGGGTTTGGGGTTTTTTTTTTTAAAAAAATACCAGCTTAGGGTTATCAAAACCGAAGAGATCTGATATGGAAGAAGGAGGGGGCGGTCTTTTTGCATGTCTTGTGATACACAGTTAATTAAACGATAGGGAAAACTTTATGCACTGCAAATTAAGTAAGAGATTCACCTGACGTAAGGTATTATTAACCTGGCAAATGCAAGTTTTATATGGCATGATTATTTTATGGGGCAACAAATGGTTCTTTGTAACTGGCTTACTTAAGTGGTATTTCCAGTTTTGTTCTGGTTTGGGTGGCATCTTAACTAAGTACCAGGAAATAAAAGTTGGAGGAAGCCTGTAAGTGTGTAATATGTATAACTGTTAGTGGTTAGATATTTAGACTGAATTTGATATTTTTATCCACTATTGAGTCCTTCCCAAGGACCTGGGTTAAGCAGATGTTATTTGATTATTATTGTTATTATTAGAGATGATAATAATAATAATAATAATAATATTGTTATCTCTAATAATAACTATAATCAATGGTGCCCACACATGCCTGCCCAACATGTGGCAGAACATTTCGTGCCTGTATAGGCCTCACCAGCCACCTGTGGACACATGTACAGCCCACAACTCGTTAGATATCAAGGTCCTCTTTGAACACAATGGATGAACATCATATTCTTAGAGATAATCCATGGTTGAATTAACTAAGTCCTCATCCAATTGCATTTGCTGCTCCCTCCAGATGCAGGTCTTTACAGCTGCTTGGATAATGATGGAGATGTGGCAGCTGAACTTTTCCCTTGTCTTGAACACAGCATTATGGACAGTAATGGTACCTGTTCTGCGGTGAGAAGAAAAACCTTTGCTTTTAGAAAATATATATATATATGCTTTCCAATATGCCTCAGTGGCAGGACACACTTCTCAACAATATGAAGTCTTTCTTTCTCTTCCCTTCTCTATAACTTTATAAAAAATTGAATTAGATAGCCTTTAGCATCTTGATCACTCCTATCCCTGACACTTTGGCTTTTTTGTTGTTTCTTCTAATGTGCCTTACACATTAAAATATGTCAGTTAAAATCCCTGCCAGGGGTTTGGCAGAAGTGTGGTGGTAATTATATAATGGCTGGCATTCCAGATGTACAGTTTGGGATTTGCATTTCCAAGAATGTTATCTCTAGCCCTGAGAGCTTTATTGAACTGGAACTCCAAACTACAGTTGAGCCTAAAATTTATGTTGCTAAGGGAGACATTTATTAAGTGAATTTTGCACCATTTTACAACCTTGCTGCAATTGTTAAGTGAATCATTGCAGTTTATTTATTTATTATTTATTTATTAGTTGGACTTGTATGCCGCCCCTCTCCGAAGACTCCGAAGTTGTTGAGTTAGTAACACGGTTCTTAAATGAACCTGGTTGTCCCATTGACTTTGCTTGTCAGAAGGCGGCAAAAGTGATCACATGATCCCGAGACACTGCAAGCTGAGTCAGTTGCCAACTGTCTGAATTTTGATTATGTGACCATGGAGATACTGCAGTGGTCGTAAGCTTGAAAACTAGTCATAACTTACTTTTTCCAGTGATGCTGTAACTTTCAACAGTCATTTAATGAACTGTTGTAAGTTGAGGACTACCTGGATACCTCCTCAGTTACACATCCACTCACCGCTATCACACTCTGTTTCTTACATAGAAAGAATTAGACTTATTGCTTCCCATAGATGAAAAGCTTTATTTCCTGTATCTTCCTTTCTGTACAAGCAGTTCGGTGATGGGTTTGATATGGACATGGAAACTATGCCTCCAGACCCACCTTGGGATCCTTTGCAAGAATCCCTATTCCCAGGTGAGTATTTTTATGATGTGAGGTGGCAGGTTATCAAGAACTTGTTGTAGAACTGAGGAGACCGTGATGGATCTGATTGAGTGGCCTGTGATTCAGAAACATTTTTATAAGGCCATTGGTTTTTAAGCTGTCAGAAGATTGTGTTTTCTGCAAAAAAAATTAAGATGATATCACTCTGGAAATGATAGGCAGATGATATTCATAAAGAAGAGATTTAGGTTAGGTTATCCTGCAATCTCAGCTTAGTACAAATGTATGTATAACCTGCCTACTCACTGCTATTTGGCAAACAGGATCAGAGACAAGTATTTTGCATGTTAGAAATCCTAGATTTTTTCTCTAGTACCTCCTGTTAAAAGAATATACCTTTGGGAAGTCTTTGGTTAGTTATTGACAGCAGGAGTAGACAGTGATGGACAAGGTATCTATATTTAGTAGTAAAAAAAAATTGAGTGGGAGAAAAATGAATTCTGTGTTTGGCCTGCTACCTTCCCCGAAGCACCTAACTGATCTTTGTCTACATGAGCCTTTGATCTGATCCAGCAAGTAGCTTTTATTTCTGTTTCCTAGAATTGCTTTGGGCTATGCAGAAATTTGAGAGCAGTTTTGTGCAGTAACTTTAATGAGTGAAGTTTGTGTCTGTCCTGCATGAAAAAAACTGGAGCAAGTTTTTCTAACTGACAATTTAAATTCTTTTTTGAAGGCAGAGAAGATAAGATATTCACTTGCTTGCTTTTTCCTCTTTCCTGTCCTTTCCCTATCTCCCCATTTCTGACTTCCTTTTTGATTGAGGCTGAAAGTTTACCCTGTTGTCTGGATATTATCTTGGCTGCGATATATTGCTTAAAAAGTAGATGTGCTGCAGAACCAGTTAAAACTCCGTGAACTGCAAGTCACTTTCCTTGTAATAAGAATTCTGTACCTATCCAAATTTAATTATTAGTGCAAATCTACAGAGACATATTCCTATCAGTTCTTCAAGTGACATAGCTATCATCATATAAAATCATATTTAGGAGTGATAGGAACTGTTCTGGGAGAGGATTAGTTGGCCAACTTTTATTGAAAACAGTACTTGTGGTAGGTAGCAGCATGTAGCTGTAGTATTAGTGGTTAATTTCTGAACCCAAGGTTCCGTGTTGGTTTCTTCCATACTGTGCTTTTTGAATCAAGGCAGAAGAAACATGAATCTATGGATAATCAGATTCTTTTATCATTCATTGAGAATGATAAGGAAATGGCCCCGGCATTGAGGAGAAGGCAGTTTTTTGAACCCAATAACTCTTCAATTCCAGGAAGCAGGAAGTTTCTCCTATGTGGGTTTGCTGATGTAGAGTTTTACTTCTCCTTTAGATGATATAAGCAGAAAGTATAGCTGCCCCACCATGCATTCAGAGAGTTATAGATCCTTTCAAGTGACATGAATGAGAAATCTGCTGTTTCTGCTGGGCGAGTGGGAGGGAATTGGTAGCTTGGCAGTTGAAGCTGAATCGGATTAGAGGATTCAGCACTTAGGTTGTAGACTGTAAAAATTGCAGCTGGGGAAGACAGGCTTGTATCTTACAATTGATATTGTTTTATTTAGTATCCTAGTATGATTTATGTTGATTATTTGGTATCCTGTGACTATTCCTAAGTGTTGAAACTTATGCTTTATGAGGAATGTATTTTTATGATGGCTGTGATCATGATTTATCACATTGCTTGTATGTACACTGAGAGTTTATGCAGTGGAGACAAATTCCTGCTGTGTCCAATCACATTTGGCCAATACAGAATTCTATATTTCTTCTTCTATTTCTCTATTATTTCTCTGTTTCTCTATTTCTATATTTTTCTATATTTCCTATTCTATTCTTTTTCTATTCATTTTCTATTCTATTCTATTCCTGTTCCTATTCTATTCAATTCCTATTCTATTCTATTCTATTCTATACTTTCCCATTCCCTTCCATGACAATGGGTGTGAGAGGCAAAGTTGGAGTACTTAACCATCGATTTCTTTTTATCTTGGATCAGCAGCCTGGTGTTGAAAATGTCTCAAATCATTCTCATCTATTTTTTCCAGAGTTGCAAGTAAAGTCTGAGCCGGTCTCCCCTGCCTCATCTCATTGCTCCGATTCATCTGGGACCTCCTCCGATTCTTCTGCGGCAGGCTCCTCTTCTGCCGAACTCTCAGAGCAGGTAGGTCTTCTGAGAGGCCTCTTTGTAGACAACCCCAGTGCCTGGATGGTAATAGACGTAACGGTAGTTCTCAATGCATGACCATAATTGGGGCTGTCGTGTTGAGACACTCTGATTTCCTTTCAGATCGCTGGACCACTGGATGCGATTGGAGTGAAGACGGAGCATCCTCCAACCCCTCCGTGCATGTTTGGAGATGTCCTTTTACCTCCCTTTGGAACGGTGCACATCAATGTGGTCCCAGCTTCTGAGACAGGTACGTTGGGGAGAATCGTGTAGCAGCCAGTATTTATTTCTTGCTTCTGCACTGAATTTAGCAACAATAGATAGACATCAAAGCTTGCATTGATGCTCATAACCAATGAAGAGGATACAAATTCTGATGTTGGAGTGTCCTGCGCATTAAAAAAAAACCAGTCTTCCTGAATATCGGGAGATGGGTGGGTGAATGTATTGGAAGGTAAATTAAATCTAATGAACTAACCCGTCCATTAGTGGCAATATGACATTTTCTTTTTGCCTCTCAGCAGGTTCTGTCCAGATTTATTTATTCTCCTCTTCTCTCTAGCTTTCCTTTCTGAGTGGGGATGAGGCCTTTGAGGAGACGGTGTTTCTCTCAATGGACACTCTGTGTGAGCTCCATCCATTAGTATGTGAATTGCCCATGTCCCTGGCATCCATTCGTAACAGTTAGAAAGAGTTCGGTTAATTGATTTTGTGTGAACAAAAGAGATGGCCAGAAAATATTTCAGATCTGTAGAGCTCATCAGGAAAAAAAATTGGAAAAAATGTCCAAGAAAATGTCAAGGGAAAATCCTTTCCATATTATTCCAAAAATTGAGTTCAAATTTTTTTTACAGAGATTTATAGATTAACAGATTTGAAAGGAACTTTGTAGGTCATCTAGTCCAATCCCCAGCCCAAGCAATCTTTTCTTGAAAGCTTCCAGTGATGAAGCTCCCACAACTTCCAAAGGCAACTTCTGTTCCATTGGTCGATTGCTCTCTCAGTCAGAAAAAGTATCCTTATTTCTATTATTATCCTTATTTTTCCTTGTCTGGCCTTCAGGTGCCTTGGAAAATAGCTTGAGCCCCTCTGTGGCAGCCCCTCAAATATTAGAACACTATATCCCCCCTTCCAAAGCTTTTGTTAAATTATTTTTGGAAAGGAAGTGGCATACACACAATCACAAATGTTAATGTATTTTCTTTAAATAGAAAGAAACACATTCTGTTCGTTCTTACTTTACAAGGTGAGCCTTGACGTCCCCTGCAGATTTTCCAGATTTTCTGTGTTGTTCTTGGCCTCGTATTTAGTTTTCTGAGCCAAGCCAACATTTCGTATTTTGCACATCAACTTTTGTAATTTAAATCCTAATAGTTGGCGCCTCACCCATGCTAGTTAGAATGTTGGTGAGTATTCATGATTTGTTAGCAAAAATCTAATTTTCAATGAAGAATATGGTTTGGTGATCTTTTTTTACTTACTGTGTTAAGTACTTCTGATAATATATTGGATAAACATCATATATGTCTGTCCGTACATATTTTATATGTTTTGTTTCCTTTTTAATGTATCTTTTATAAGTTTGTGCATCCGTTTCCTTCATGTTTTTTTAGCTAAAAGGAAAGCTATCAAATGGTCTCATTTGAAGTAGATAAATAATACAGGCATAATAAGTGTCAGAACCGAACTCATTGAAGAAAGGGAGCGATAAATGTGTAACCTCTCATTTATTTCCTGTTCTGTGTTTTTTTTACCTCCTTCAAGACGATAATAGCCGAGTCTTCCCCCCAACTCAAGGTGGCTTCATCAGTACAATTAATTGAGTGAGACTGTAATAGAAACATAGAAGCATAGAAGTCTGACGGCAGAAAAAGACCTCATGGTCCAGCTAGTCTGCCCTTATACTATTTTCTGTATATTATCTTAGGATGGATATATGTTTATACCAGGCATGTTTAAATTCAGTTACTGTGGATTTATCTACCACGTCTCCTGGAAGTTTGTTCCAAGGATCTACTACTCTTTCAGTAAAATAATATTTTCTCATGTTGCTTTTGATCTTTCCCCCAACTAACTTCAGATTGTGTCCCCTTGTTCTTGTGTTCACTTTCCTATTAAAAACACTTCCCTCCTGGACCTTATTTAACCCTTTAACATATTTAAATGTTTCGATCATGTCCCCCCTTTTCCTTCTCTCCTCCAGACTATACAGATTGAGTTCATTAAGTCTGTCCTGATACGTTTTATGCTTAAGACCTTCCACCATTCTTGTAGCCCGTCTTAGGACCCGTTCAATTTTGTCATTATCTTTTTGTAATAGATTCTTATAGGTTGTTTCGACACTTCAATTCTCTTTTAGGGAAACCAGCAGCTCCCAATAAAACAGAGAGCATCCTTAGTCGGAACCCCCCCATTCAACCAAAGCCTGTTGTGGTGACCACGGTCTCAGGACAGCCAGCTTCCTCTTCCAATAAGACCATCTTGTTGCAGCCAGTACCTGTAACCCAATCACAGACCGTCAACCCTGGAATCTCAGGTAAACTGACGAGGACTTCATTTTTGAACATGAATGGAGCAGTTTCCAGTGGTTGAATGTGTGATTAGCTGTATAGGCTTCTTCGTTTTGGGGGAGCGGGATAGGACATTCTGAGGGAAGGACTTTTGTTTTCTTATATGAAGGTTATGGTGTATGTGAAGATTTTTATTTTTTAATTTTTGCTTCAGTTCCAGCACAGAGTGTTGTGATTGCCCAGTCTGAGCTGCTGCATCTCCCAGTGTCTGGTTTGATCAAGGTTCAGTCTCCAGTGAAGGAAGTTCTCTCGCCTAAACCTTCCCCCTCAGTCCCCAAGCCAGAAGCTAAGACAATCATCCCTGCACCAGCACAGATAGGACCCTGCAATCAAGAGATTGATGTAAGTTTGAAAAGTCTTTAGTTCCACAGTGTTTTCCTCTTCAATGACATCAAATCCTGTGCAGTTTCCCAATAGAAGAGAATCTCTGTAGCCCAGTGATGAAATGTGAGAATTCTTGGTGCTTTACAAGCTTGGTTTGTTTGCTTCCAGACGTTAGGTAACATCATTAGTGTTAGAAGGCAGTGAATTTTGTTGTCTATTTATAAGCATTGTCTTGCCCTGTGAATGTTGGTGGAGATGTGGTGTTGTTGCCCCATTATGTTACTCCTATCCCGATTAGAATATTGTTTTCTACTTGGAACGGAACGGAACAGAATAGAATAGAATTTTATTGGCCAAGTGTGATTGGACACACAAGGGATTTTGTGCATATGTTCTCAGTGTACATAAAAGAAAAGTTTGACAAGAATCATAAGGTATAACACTTAATGATAGTCTGGGTACAAATAAGCAATCAAATCATACTAGGAACCAGTCAATATAAATTGTAAGGATACAAGCAACAAAGTTATAGTCATACAGTCATTTGTGGGACTAGATTGATGATGGGAACAATGAGAAGATTAATAGTGCACACTTAGTAAATAGCTTGATAGTGTTCAGGGAATTATTTGTTTAGCAGGGTGATGGTGTTCAGGGAAAAAAATGTCCTTGTGTCTTCTTGTTCTGGTGTGTAGTGCTCTATAGCATCGTTTTGAGGGTAGGAATTGTAGCAGTTTGTGTCCAGGATGTGATAGCAGTATACAGGTCCTCAATGGAAGGCAGGTTGGTAGCAATTGGGGTTTTTTGCAGAAAAAACAAACAGAAAGTAAACCCTACACTCATTAATGCTGATGATGTTACCTAGTCAGGTACTGAAATGTCTGCAAACAGCCGCCCCGAGTCTGCGGAGAGGGGAGGCATACAAATCTTAATAATAATAATAATAATAATAATAATAATAATAATAATAATAATAATATTTTTTTTTTAAAAAACAAGCTCGTCAAGCACTCAGGATTCCACATGGGCAAATTTACAGCCACACTGTTCTGTTAAGTTCCTATATTTTAACAATCTCCCAAAGGAGAGATAAATACAATAGCAACAGTTTGCAAATTTATGGTACATACATAACTCTTGCTAATCGTTGTGGCAGAAGAGAAAATAAGATAAACCAGATAAGTTTTACTTGGTGAACAAATCAGAATATTGAACTAAAGTCAGCAGAAATTCTGGAGGATGCAAAGAGCTCTGTGTGACTTACCTTTGATGCAAAATATAGAAGAACTGAATTTCAGAAATCTACCACAGAAAAGAAAATGTGTCCTCCTTTCTTTTATACTATGCATATGAATATTATTGTCCTTACTGATTTGTTCAAGATCAAGGTCCTGAAAAGGCAGCAGCGTATGATAAAAAACCGTGAATCGGCTTGTCAGTCCCGCCGAAAAAAGAAGGAATACCTCCAAGGATTGGAATCCCGGCTGCGAGAGGCCCTTGCAGAAAATGAGCGACTACGGCGGGAGAATGCTATCCTCCGCCGGCGGCTAGATGGTGTCCTGGATGAGGTGAGCCCCTTCCACCTGGAAGGAGACTTGTGGCTTTCTTACAAAAAGCACCTTGTCATGATGAGCCCCCATATCATGGGGATGGTAGCTGAGAACTTTTCAATTTTCAAATGGGGTATGCAATAGAAGATTGCTTTGTTTGCTTACAGTTGAAACACGACTGTGCAGAGTATTAGCTATCTAGCCATATATCAAGCCAAATTGAATTGAATTGTATGAGCCGAGATGGTGCAGTGGGTAGAGTGCAGTACTGCAGGCCACTAAAGCTGACTGCTAGATCTGCAGCGGTTCAAATCTTATCACTGGCTCAAGGTTGACTCAGCCTTCCATCCTTACGAAGTGGGTAAAATGAGGACCTGGATTGTGGAGGTAATATGCTGGCTCTGTTTTTAAAAAGCGCAATTGCTAACATGTTGTAAGCTGCCCCGATTCTAAGGAGAAGGGCGGCATTAAAAAATCAAATAAATAAATAAATATCTCTGGGGCAATCCATTTTGATTTGTTCTCTACCTTTCATTTTCTCCTGAGCTAGGGAGCTTTCCTTACAGGTCGATCAAGATATGACCCTAAGTCGGCGGGCCACATTCTTTCCAGCTGGAAAGAAATGTGAAGGAATAATTCTGTGTGAGTGGCAGGTGCGCACATGAACATGCTCAGCTCCATTTGTACCTGCCACTCGCATAAGTAGAACTGCACCCCCAGTTACCCATCACTTGTGCAGCCCAGTTCTGAACCACAGCCTGTGAGTTGGGGACCCCGGTCATAAGTGAGCCCAGAATTACAATTGTAATTTATGCTGGTTGTTAAACAGGTCATCATAGGTCTGACCCAAGTTTATAACATTTTTGGGTTGTGATTGTTAAGCGAATCTGCAGTCATTTATCACAGTGTTATCAAGTGAACCTATTGTCTGCAATGGATTTTTTTTTGGGGGGGGGGGATTGTTTATGAGATAAATTGTAGTTATGTCATCATGAGGCACTGCAAATGGCCATAATATAGGCTAGTTGCTGAGTGTCCAATATGTGATCAGGTGACTAAGGGGGGGAATAGGGCTCAGCTGTCAGAACTTTGAACCTGGCTCATAAATATATATTTTTGCAGTCCATTGTAAACTTCAACAAATCCCTAGGCAACTGGCCGAAAATTGAGGATTACCTGTATTTTTGACTTCTTGAATATAATACCATTTACAAAATTAACCACATTAATCGTATTCAATATCATATATGAGCCCAGTCACATCATTCCTCATTTTTCTCTCTACTGATATAGGATATAGTGTAATATTCTTTTACTATTGAGCTGGCCAGTTCCTAGTAAGCTGAAATGCCAGGTACTGGTGCCTCCATGTTTTGAAATATTTTCTGTATTTTTGGAGACCTTTAGGGTCCTATTGTGAATGCTGGTATGACCCTTTTGTTCTGGCAGGTTTCATTTCTCCAGTTCTGATGGCTGTTAACAGGATAATTTAGGTGCACTATTGGAAGACCTGAAAAAAGGAGATTGGGGACAGATTGTCCTGGAGAAAATCTATCCATGTGGCCATTAAAAGCCAATATCAACTTATAATAATAATAATAATAATTTATTGGATTTGTATACCGCCCCTCTCCGTAGACTCGATGGTACAATATCAGTCAGCAATTAGCAATCAGTCAGCACAACTTAGCAATTAGCTGCTCTAGTTCAGCATTTCAGCCAGGAGTTGGGGAAAAGCCAGAACATTCAATCAGACCACTCCACTAGAAGGAGCTGTAAATTTTGTATGTGGTCTGCCATGATGCCTGATGACTCCCCTCTCTTCCCATATAGAACAGCGACCTGAAGTTTGGCTCCGGGAACCGAAAAGTGATCTGTGTCATGGTTGTTCTGCTCTTCATAGCCTTCAATTTTGGGCCTGTCAGGTGAGACTTCCTGGTGCTTTGGGGGGTTTCATTCTCAGCTTGGGTTATGAGATTGTTTCGCCTATCATTCTCCATCTGGAAGCCCTTTGACGTTGTTGAATTGCTGGGGCAGTTCTGCTTCATCTGTTGTAGATGTGCCTAGACAGTGGTCCCTCAGACATGTTAGTATTTATTCAGTAAAATGGCTCTGAAGATTTTCTTTTTGTGTGAAGTTTCTGAAAAAAATGAATAGAATAGAATAGAATTTTATTAACCAAGTGATTGGACACACAAGGAATTTGTCTTGGTGCATATGCTCTCAGCGTACATAAAAGAAAAAGATACATTTGTCAAGAATCATGTGGTACAACACTTAATTATTATTATTATTATTATTATTATTATTATTTATTAGATTTGTATGCCGCCCCTCTCCGCAGACTCGGGGCAGCTCACAACAGAGATAAAACAATATGTAATAACAAATCTAATATTAAGTCTAAAATAGCAATTTTACATTAAAAAACCTAAAAACCCATTATATAAAAAACATACACACAAGCATACGATACATAAAACTGCATAGGCAAGGGGAGATGTCTCAGTTCCCCCATGCCTGACAGCAGAGGTGGGTTTTAAAAAGTTTTAAGAAGGTACAACACTTAATGATTGTCATAGGGGCCAAATAAGCAATGTTGTCTGTCTATTGTGTTCATGCCCGAACACTAGAAACTTTTAAGTAGATGTTGGATAACCATCTGTCTGAAGTAGTGTAGGGTTTCCTGCCTAAGCAGGGGGTTGGAAGACCTCCAAGGTCCCTTCCAATTCTGTATTATTATTATTATTATTATTATTATTATTATTATTATTATTATTATTATTATTACTACTACTACTACTACTACTACTATTACTATTACTACGTCTATAGAGCTACTGTATATAGGAGATGAGCAAGTACATGTAAGGGGGGAGTTAAAGTTTAGAGTCCTAACATTCCCACAAGAGAATGAATTCCATTAACCCTTATTTGGCGCCAATTCAGCTTGACTGTTAGTAGATCAGATTCATGTCAGGTGCAGAAAACCAGAAATAGAAGTAGAATCCAGTTTATATCATGTTACCTACCAGTGTTTCCTCTAATTTTTTTTTGGGGTGGGCGGAAAAGTATAGTGTCTGAGCGGCAGTCCCTTCGGGACTGGGCGGCCCAGAAATAATAATATAATTTCCCTCTCGGCTTCTGGGCAGGTTTGGAAAACTCTGAGTTGATGATGATTTTTAAGTGAGCGATTGCTCACTGCTCAGCTTAGAGGGAACTATGTTACCTACAGTATATACAAGAATCTGATTGACTAATGGTGCTTACAAAACTAATGGTGCTTACAAAAGCATCAGCGGCATTCATGGGAGCTGGACTTTGGTTTCTTGTGGGAACATAAGGACTCTGAGATTATAACAAATTTAACCCTCCCTGCTCATCTCCTGTAGCCTAACAATATATCGCTGACTGATTTGTTAAAAGATGTTCGCTTTGGGATTTTTGTTCATTTTCTAAGTTAAAGGCTGCTTAATTTTTTTAAAAAAATATGTTTTTCTCTTAATATATTAGAGAATCCTGTTTTGAATTACTTTGAAGTATCTAAACCCAGTGTATTTCAAACTTGGTAACTAAGATGTGCAGGCTTCCATTTCCAGAATTTCCGAGTCAGCATGCTTGTTTAGGGAACTCTGGGGGTTGATATCCACCCATCTTAAAAGTTGTCAGGATTAAAAAGCACTGTTATAGATTTAAAGTCTGCATTTTAAAAAATATATAGCTTAGCTATTGTTAATAATTCATTGTCCCTCTCTGGCTTTTTCCCCCTGCTCACTTTACGTTCTGGTAAATGGACTCTTGTCCACAAAAGACAAGCGTTTAAAGTGGTACATAATTTTCTCACTTTTATTTGTGGCTTTATAGGCATTTGCTTTGTCCTCTGTAAGCCTTGCATATCCCTGCTGCAACCTATAGGCAATTTTTTTCTCCTGTGCATCCTCTTTCTTGATAGCTATGAGAATCCTGGACAAATATGTGTCTTTTTCACATGATCTTGTCCCCACTGTTGGGACAGATTCAGGAAAAATAGGGGCTACCTACTTTACTACTCCAGCCCATTCTTTGGGGGTTATGGGGACATGGAACTACTTTACTACTCCAGCCCATTCTTTGGGGGTTATGGGGACATGGAACTACTTTACTACTCCAGCCCATTCTTTGGGGGTTATGGGGACATGGAACTTGATTTTTTTTTTTTGCAAAAGGACGATAGTTTGGAGGCAGTTCACTAGGCCATGTAGGGTGGAAATAATTATGTTTGAAGGAGCTGAGAGCTGATTCCATTTTTTTTAAAATCTCTCCAGTATCACCGAGCACAAAGTTGAAGATGTATCTCAGCCCAAGCAGGAACCGGACGCTGGCCCAGGCCAGAGGCATCTTCTAAGCATTACACAAGAAGCTCTTGAAATGCCAGAAGAGGAGCAGGAGGAACCGCAAGAGGAGACCCTGGCAAGGCCAGGCAAGGCCCAATTCCGGTAATTTGGATGCAGAAAATGTAAAATGAAATAATGTGCCAAGAGAAGCAGCTGGCTGCAATTTCACTACGTTGTTTCTGAACTTCAGCAACTTTAAAGAATTCTGGGAGTTGAAGTCTAACCATCTCAAAGTTGCTGAGGTTGAGAAACGTTGATTTAGAGCAGTGTTTCCCAACCTTGGCAACTTGAAGATATTTGGACTTCAACACCCAGAATTCCCCAGCCAGCACACTGATTTAGAGTACCATTGTTGCTAGAATGATCCTGGTGGTGGTTTTTTTTTAAGCTGCAGTATCTTCCTGCTCAACCACGTGAAGGATCCTCTAAGTAATTGTAATGATACGCAGGAAGGAAAGTGGCTCAGTGGTTAAAGATGCTGAGCTTGTATCAGAGTTTGTTGCATAAAAATAAAATTCAGAAGCACACACAGATAACTGATTCATCTGGATTCATGAACTTCTTTATAAACATAGTAATACTGTATATTTATTTATTTACATTACCGCGAGTAGAGTTCTTCTTCAACATAGTAGCAATTGCAAGCAAAATATAAGCCGTTTCAGAGTTCAGAGAAATGCAGAGGGTATAGAGTCGTCTGAGCTACGCCCAGCCTTCTAGCTTCAATTTTGATTCTCTGCACAGACTCAGATGTGTTTAGCTCCCATTGGCTGACTTAGCTGCTATGCCTATTCATTGGCTGACTTTGTTATCATGGCTCTCCCAGTTCATGAATATCTTAACAGCTTGTCAGCTGGAAAGCTAACAGCCTGGGTTTGAGATCTGAGTGCCGTATGATGGGATGTTACTTCCTCCAACTTCTGCCCATCTAACAGATCGAAAATGCGAGTAGATAAACAGGTACCACTTGGTGGGAAGGGTAACAGCATTTTGTTCGCCTTGGTTTAGTATAGAGTAGACCATGGAAGTGTGTGCAGACAATGCTGACTCCCTTTGCTAAGAAACTGAGATGAGCAAAGTCCCCTAGAGTCAGACACAACTGGACAAGGGAAAACTTTTATGTGGGAAGGAGGATGGAGAAAGCATCAGAAATGACTCTCTCCAATTTTGAGGAAGATAAAAATAAGAGAGGGGAAAGATTCAGGTCAATAAGATTCAGTTCTTGTAACCTTACAATAAAGGTAGTGTTAAGACTGAACAATTGGTGGTGCTTGTCTGGACTATCTTGAAGGGCTGGCTGTGGTGCATTTGTTTTTATTATTTTTTAAAACGGTGACTTAAAGAATAGGTAGGACAGAATGCTCCAAGGGCATATTGTGATACTGATGCGGTAATTTCTCTGCGGCTAGTGGTTCTTGTTTGTAAATGAGGGATGTGGGTTTCTTTCTATCCAGCATTAGCTGTTCAACTTAATGACCGCAATGGAGCCCAATGTTTTTGTAGTTAATTGAGACATTTCTTCAGGGCATCTTATTATTTATTATTATTATTATTATTATTATTATTATTATTATTATTATTATTTATTAGATTTGTATGCCGCCCTTCTCCAAAGACTCGGGGCGGCTCACAACAGTAATACAAACCCCGTTTTACAACCTTCCCTGCCACGGTTGTTAAGTGAATCACTGCAGTTGATAAATTAAAAACCTCTGCTGTTTAAGCGAATTGGGCTTCCCCAATTGACTTGGCTTGTCAAAAAATGGTCACGTGATCTTGGGACACACAATAACCAATCGCTAAGCATCTGGATTTTGATCACCTGATCATAGGGATGCTGCAAAGGTTGCCACTGTGAAAAATGGTTGTAAGCCACTTCTTTTTTCAGTGCCGTAGTCATTTTGAACGGTCATTAAATGAACTGTTGTAAATCAAGGACTGTCTGTAATTTTTCCCCCCTCTCCCATGCACAGGAACTTGTCAGCTCCCTTCTCAGAGATGAAGGACCTCATGTTGAGGGACCTGGATGAACTGTTCCTTGCTTCAGATTGCCGCCAATTCAATCGCACTGAATCGCTCCGGTAGGTCCTCTGGAGAGGAAGTCATCGATACTCCTTGGCTATTACCCTCTTTCCCCCCCCCAAATAAGACAAGCCCTGATAATAAGCCCAATCAGGCTTCTGAGTGCATAGCAATAAGGCCAAGCGCTTATTTCAGGGTTCAAATAAACATAAGACAGGGTCTTATTTTCGGGAAAACCATCTTGGCATCTTGAAGACGGGCGGATTTCAACTCCCAAAATTCCCCAGGAAGCATCTCTGGCTGGGGGTATTCTAGGAGTTTGAAATCCACACATCTTCCCATTGCCAGGGCTGAGAAACACTGGTTTTAGAGGCTTGCAGATCGCTAAGATAATCCTCCCTCCCTTCCTCTCCCACCTCTAGATTGGCAGATGAGCTCACCGGCTGGGTCCGACGACACCAAATCAACCGGAGGAAACCCTTACAAACTCGCAAAGCAGCTCAGGGAAGACAGGTAGGGACATGACAACGTCTTGAAGAGGGGAAGGAAAATAGGCACTGAGCAAGACCAGTATCCAGTAGCTTGTGGATAAGGGGGGGAAAAAAGGAATGGAAGAAATCCGTGTGACTCTCCTAAGCATCTCTCCCATCCTTACCTACATCCCGTGTCCTTGGGATTTCAGGAGAAGCCGCAAAAGAAGCCTCCAAGCCCTTCCCACTACGTTCCAGCCACCCCGCCCAAATATCCCCAGGGGTAAGTTGCTCTTGTGGCAGATTTTCTTTTCCTTCTCTCTTGAGGGTTTTGTCTGGCGGCTTCATCCTGGCAGGAAGAGATTGTGGGGGGTTTTCTACTGTTTCCCAACCACTTGTGGGCTTTCCTCTTGTTTTAAGTTGAAACTGGTAAAGTTTGCTCATGGTAGTATCAGAGTTGCTTGTTTCAAATTATTGCAGTGATCCATAGTGTGAGAGGTCCTATCTCCTCTTTTCCAGTTATTTCAAGGAGGGAATAATTGTGGTAGTATAAGGTAGTATAAGGGCAGACTAGATGGATCATGAGGTCTTTTTCTGCCGTTAGTCTTCTATGTTTCTTGCTTAGTTTGATTATGGCACCAGTGGCCGCCTGAACATTTCCTGGGACACCTGCAGGATAGCAATAGCACTTAAACGTACATACTTCTTCGCAGTGCTTTACAGCCCTCTCTACGCGGTTTGTAAAGTCAGCATATTGCCCCCAACAATCTAGGTCCTCAGTTTTACCAACCCCATAAGGTTGGAAGGCTGAGTGAACCTTGAGCCTGCTGAGATTTGAAGTGCCGAACTTCAGCCAGCTGGCAGTAGCACTGCATTCTAACCACTGTGCCACTGCAGCTCTGTATGAAGGATGAAGTACAGTGGTCCCTTGACTTTCGCGGGTCCGACTTTCGCGGAAGTCTATACCACAGGTTTTCAAGAAATATTAATTTAAAAATTACTTGGCAGTTTTTTTGAACACCACAGGTTTTCCCGCGGCCGCCCGATGGACAGTCCTGTGCGTTTTAACTCTCCCCACCCCAGCCATACTGCTTCTTTAAATAAAACCTCCACTTCCGCCCCAGCCTCCTGATCCCTCCCCTTTAATTCTCGGAGCGTTGGTACACTCCACTTGAAGCCGAGCCTTACTGCTGCCCGCCGCCGCCTCTTCCCCCCGCCCACCTAAGCCATCTCCCTTAGTGGTAGCGTCCGACCTCCCAGCTGAACAGCCTGGAATCCCGACTTCGAGTCCTGACCTGGATCCCTCTTGCCTTGAGTTTCTCCTACCTCTGCCCTGACCCTGAGCACCAGCAGCGAGCGCAGCAAAGGCCCCAGCTTGCCGCCCTATTGCCCCTACGGGTTCTGGGGGTAAGTAAAACCAGGAATGGAGGAGGAGGGGGAAGAAGGAAGGAAGGAAGGGAGTGTCTCTACTTTGCGGAAATTTGACTTTCGCGGGTGGTCTTGGAACGTATCCCCCGCGAAAGTCAAGGGATCACTGAGTTGCCAAGTGCAGAAAATCAGGAAATTCCGGCAGTTCAAATGAACATACTGGTTTATTACAAGGTTTAGCTCCCTTCAAGAATCTGAACTACTGAAGAAAAAGGGGAATAAATGGTGGTAGACCCAGGTGACAAAATTAGATTTTGAGGGGGCAGCATTAGATTAACAGTATATACCTAGAAGAAAGAGCTTTATGTATAGATATGATATTTAAAAAATGAGCTTAGAAGGGGCATCGATATTTAAAAGAGGGAATATTATTATTATTATTATTATTTATTAGATTTGTATGCGGCCCCTCTCCATAGACTCAGAGCGGGTTGTCAGTCTGTTAAATATAAGATGGATTATGATTAACACCACCCAGGAAAACGTTAAGAGGGAGTAAGAGGAAGGGAAGGAAGAAGAGAGGAAGTGGAGGGAAGTAGGAAGGGGGAGAGGAGAAAGGTAGAAGGAAGAGGTGGAGATAAGAGGGAGGTGAGTGTAAACAAATGAGAAAAACAGACTGATAAATAGCAGCATAAAATAGGTGCAAAAATAGGATGTTGATTCATAATACATAGGATTAAAATGTAGAATTATGTATGTTTTTGATATGTTTTAAGGTATATGCACAGATGAATACTGTATATGGAAACTGGAGAGAGAAAAACTTGCAATAAAAAAAGAATCTGAACTAATAACAGTCAGTAGATAAAAGAGAATTCAAAGTGGGCTGAATTTAGATCTCTTGCAGGCGTGAAGGGACTCAAGGCTGATGATGCACTTGGCCCCTCTCTCAGGTTTAACCTGATTGTCTTCTACAATAATTGCCAGTTGCTCTCTTCTCTTAAGTTGTATATTGTTGAGCCCCTTTTTCCCTCTCCATTCCCCATTTCAGACTCTTATGCAGTATCCTATGGCTTTGTGAAGTGCTTGTGTCAGGATTGGGAAAAAATGTGTTGTATCTTGTCCCCCCCCTCCCCCTCTTAGGGATTCTCTGAGACAGTTACAGGTGTATCAGCATCCCGACCATACAGAGCACGACTTCATGGATGCCATCGACCGCCGAGAGGATACCTTTTACGTTGTGTCTTTCCGCAGGGTGAGTGAAGAGCGTCCTCATTCTTTCAGCCTCCCAAGTGAACCAGACCGAGGAACCCAGGATGAGCTAATTCTACTTAATGTTACAGCTACAGAAACCGAACCTTGCAAGCGTGAAATTACAAATCTCCCACTGTCTTTTTTTCACCGCTTGATCGGGTTCCTGTCAAAGCTTTGCCCCTTATTCAGTTGTGAGCTCCCTCCACTTTTATCTGATCGTTCTCTAGGCCAGAGGTCTCCTAGCTTGACAAACTTTAAGAGTTATGGACTTCAGTTCCCCAGCCAGCATGGGAATTCTGGGAGTTGAAGTCCACAAGTCTTAAAGTTGGATACCCCTGCTTCTAGGCAGCACCTCTTCCCTTCATTTCTCAAGTTTATTCCCACATTCCATTACAGCAGTGCTGTTGGATCACAAATAAAGGTTTGTTTTATTTTATTTATTATTTATTTATTTTATTAATCAGATTTGTATGCTGCCCCTCTCCACAGACTCGGGGCAGCTAACAACAATAAAAAGACAATGTAAACAAATCTAATATTAAAAATAATCTTAAAAACCCCAATTTAAAGAACCAATCATACATACAAACATACCATGTATAAATTCTATAAGCCTAGGGGGGAGGGAAAATTTCAATTCCCCTATGCCTGACGACAGAGGTGGGTTTTGAGGAGCTTACGAAAGGCAAGGAGGGTGGGGACAACTCTGATATCCAGGGGGAGTTGGCCCCAGAGGGTCGGGGCCGCCACAGAGAAGGCTCTTCCCCTGGGTCCCGCCAGACGACATTGTTTAGTCGACAGGACCCAGAGAAGGCCAACTCTGTGGGACCTAACTGGTCGCTGGGATTGTTAGTTGCAAAGTTGTGTCTGACCCACCACATGGACAATGTTCCTCCAGGCATCCCTGTCCTCTACCATCTTCTGGACTGGAGTTTATTTAAGCTCCTGCTGACTGCTTCAGTGACTCCATCCAACCACCTCATTCTCTGCCATCCCATTCTTCTTTATGCCTCAATCTTTCCCAGCATTAGGCTCTTCTCCAGTGAGTTCTTCCTTCTCAGTAGGTGGCCATGAGTTTCATCTTCAGGATCTGGCATTCTAAAGAGTAGTTAGGGTTGATCGCCTTTAGGACTGACTAGTTTGACCTCCTCAGTCCAAGGGACTTGCAGGAGTCTTCTCCAGCACCATAGTTCAAAGGCCTCCATTCTTTGGTGCTCAGCCTTTCTTAGGGTCCAACTTTCGCAGCCACACATTACAACTAATTTGCTTCTAATAAGCATAGTCAATGGGGGAAGTTGGACTTGTTAATGATTGTGTGATTCAATTAACTGCAGCGATTTGTTTAACAACTGCATAGACAGGTTGTGACTCATGAGTTTCACCTTCAGGGTCTGGCCTTCTAAAGAACAGCCAAGATTAGGTCTAGGGGTTGATTTTATGAAGACCAAGCCAGTGTGTTCAAATCTGTGTGGAGGCCCAACTTTTGCTAAAACCCTTGAAAGGGAAAATTAAGTTAGAAAACCTTTACGTATGAAGAGGTAGGTCAGAACTCTTGTGCTGAAAAACAGATAATAGAAAGCATGCAGAGGGGGAGAAGCCAATAGGGAATTCCTTTTGAAGTGTGAGGATATGCAAATGTCCCTGTCTCTAGGTAAAAAATTACGTATAAGTCCTTTATAATGTCAATAACTTAAATGAAGGAAAGTGAGGTAAGCCTGTTGGTAAATTTGAAGTCTCTAGTGAGAAGTGATGATCCCTTTTAAGAAATTCTAAGCATGTTTAACGGTGAACGATCTGGGTTTTACAGCATGTGATTTAGGTCCTTCTCTCCCCTTCTTGCTGGAAATGGCGGAAGTTGCTGTTCCAGTTTCTGGGAAGCACAACAATTGTCTCCTTATGCTCTGGTGCAAAGAGACCAATGGTGCTGAGTCAGTGATAAACCTCTCATAATGGGGCTGAAGTGGGGAGAGGGATGAGTGAAGAGATTGGCTAGACTGGAATCCTGAAGGGGAGGAAATGACAGAGAATCCGGTAAATTAGTAAATTAGAAACCAGTTAGGTCCCACAGAGTGGATCTTCTCCGGGTCCCATCAACTAAACAATGTCGCTTGGCAGGACCCAGGGGAAGAGCCTTCTCTGTGGCGGTCCCGGCCCTCTGGAACCAACTCCCCCCAGAGATTAGAATTGCCCCCACCCTCCTTGCCTTTCGTAAGCTACTTAAAACCCACCTCTTCCGTCAGGCATGGGGGAATTGAGATCCTCTTTCCCCCTAGGCCTTTACAATTCTATGCATGGTATGTATGTATGTATGTCTGGGTTTTATTTTAATGGGTTTTTAATCGTTTTTAATATTAGATTACTATTGCACACTGTTTTATTGTTGCTGTTAGCCGCTCCGAGTCTCCGGAGAGGGGCGGCATACAAATCCAATAAATAAATAAATAAATCCTGGAGGGCTTATCTAGTTCTATGAGAGAGGGCAGTTCATCTGGTGCAATTCCTGTGAACAGGCCAATAGCAATAAACATACTGCCCTGATCAATTATCAGTATTCTGGATCCTTACCTCAGGAGTCGCCAACCCCCAGTCCTTGGCGTGCCAGAAGCTGGTCCACGCAAACAAGCAAAGCCCCATCCGTGGGATACAGGCAGCGGGAAAACCTCTCTCCATGGAACCTGTCCCTGGTTTTCAAAAAGTTGGGGGCCACTGTCTTACCTGACGCTGTTCTCCTTTTCTCTTAGGACCACCTGCTGCTGCCTGCCATCAGCCACAACAAGACCTCTCGCCCCAAAATGTCCCTGGTGATGCCGGCCATGGCTCTGAACGGTAAAAGAAACCGAACCTCTCGGGAGAGGCTGGGCTGTGGTCCGCCCTCCTTCCAAAAGGCGGCTGTATTTCAGCATCTCTTCTTTTCCTTTTAAATTATTTTTAGTTTAAACATACACAAACAAAATAAAAGAAACAAACATAGAAACATACAATTGGGATATTTGCATCCCCGTTTCTATCAGAATTTCGACTGGAGATATACATACATTTTTGCCTTGTTTTTGTTAATGTTTTGCTTGCACACTTTTCTTTGAATTTGTAATAGAATTGGGGTTTAAAAAAATCTATATTAGTCTCATGAGCAGCCAAAATTTTTACTGCCACATTGTAGGTGTGGCTCATTTTGTGGTGTAGTTTGATGGCCATGTAACTGGGTAGGAGTGGCTTGCCGGCCATGTGACCAGGTGGGAGTGGCTTGAACGATCATCATTGTTCAAGTGAACTGTTACGTCCTCGACTTACAACTTCACTAGTGTTGCTTGCTGGGGTGATAATTTGCTTTGCGTTTCCTGTGTTCTCCTTCCTGGGTTGCCCCATCTCAGGCTGGGTAGCTAGGCGAATGGGTGCCGATCAGCTGTTGAGAAAAGAGGGAGGAGGAAAAGGGCCCCCTGCAACTCCTGCCGGTGCTGGTCTCCCTGCCGCTTTCCGAGGAGGAGGATGGGAGGGGGGATTTAAAAATATCGGAAAGCCGAGGGAGAGTTACAAGGTTATTATTGCCGCACGATGCCTTTTCATCTCAGCTGCAGGCAGAGTGAGGGCTTCCCAAGGGGGAAAAAAACCCACGGCCTAGACCGCTTTGGCACGGCTCGGCTCGGCTCAGCTCCCCTTTTTCCCCCCTGCTGCTGCTGCTGCTGCTGCTGCTGCGCACTCCTTGCTTTTTTCCTCTTTCCTCCTTCCTGGCCTTGGGAGATGGCCGTGTGAGACTGGAGGGGAGCCGGGCAGGAGAGAGGGAAGCTCGTCCAAGGCCAGGAAGGAGGAAAGAGGAAAAAATTGTGGAATGCAGATGCAGATACAGCAGCAAGGGGAAAAAGGAGAGCCCAGCTGAGACCTGTAATCCCGGAAGTGACTGCCGCTGGTCAGCTGGAGCTGAGCATGCAGCTTCATTTCCACCAGTGGAACTGCATTCCACCCTGTCCTGCCTGCTGCCCACCCCTGCTCATAGGCTATCTTTCTGTATAATTTCCTTTCCTTTATCCTTTCTCTCTTTTAACTAATTATAAAAATTCTGCCATATCTTATAATAATCTAAATATTCTTTCCCTTCTAGTTTCCTTGACAACATGTCCATCTCTGCACAATTCATAACTTTTTAAATTAACATCCCCTCTTTTGGTATTTTTTCACTTTTCCATTGCTGCTGTCAAGATGTGGAAAATCAGATACTGGACTTCTTTTTTTATACATCTTATTAACAACACCTAATAAAAATAGTCCTCTCTTCTTTTCTCTAGAGAGCCTCTACGGCTCCTCCCTGGGCTATGAAGTCATGATGCAGGTCGACTGCGAGGTGATGGACACCCGTGTCATCCACATCAAGAGCTCCACGGTGCCCCCCTTTCCTGAGACGCCAAGGGACCACCCCATCCGACAACCGTACCCAGCCGTCCCCGGCTACCTTTTCCGGCAAAAACCCCCGCACGACATTGCGGTCTCACCGCTCCACTCTGCCCCCGGCCCGGCGGCATTCCCACCGCACCCTCTACTTTGGGGAACACGGAGGGGGCTAGCAGGAAACAGGAAAAGGAAGTGACTTTCCTGGAAGTGACATTCTTCCAACTAGGGGCTTGGATGTCTCTCCCCCTGGGGTCCTCGGGGCCACCCCTGCTCGAAAGACGGATGGGTATACCGTACGCTGGTTGGGCAGATCCGGGGGCCTTTACTCTCCCCCACCCCCTCAAGCCTTTTTCTTACGAAGTTCCTTGATCCACGCCCAACTGCTGCTTCCAAGAAGGCTTCATGGAGTTTTCTCCCGCAAGGAGGGGTGGGGTGCTGAGCTGCTGCTGCAGAGGCCCGGGCCCGAGCGTTGCCCCAAAGAAACCTCTGGCTCATCTCCTTAGGGTGGGAGGGGAGAAGAGGCCGAGATAGTGCTGGGTGAAATAAGGGATGACGGACACGAGAAGCCGTCCACAACTACTGTCTGCGAGCTGGGAAGTGCGAGAGTGTAAAGAAGGATGAATGTTCTCTTTCCCCCAAAAGAGGGAGAGACTGAAAGGTGAGAGTGTGAGAGTCGTTTGAGTGTGTGTTGAAGTGTGTATGCTGTCCTCTTCAAAATTGCTCTGGTGGCACTTAGGCCTGCTGTCCTGGGTCTTTTTTCTTTTTTTGTGTGTGTGTTTGTATTTTTCCTAATTGTGTTTTTTTAAAATAAAAATAAAGAATAGCTACAAACAAACTTCATAGTTAACTCTTCATTTTTCTGTTCTAATGTCAAAGCGGAATAACCCAATAGCAAAATGACACAAACCAAAAAAAGCAAAGTGCTGCATTTGGTGGGTTTGTGGGTGAGCTGTTTTTTTTTGCTATGAATCATCCCTGCAACATTACACCTACAATAAATGTTTGTTGGAACAGCCAATAAATGATTATGGGTTAAGACTGAGCTCCAATTTCAAAATTCTTCCTGGGAAAACTTACATCTTTTTATATCAGCCCGACTTGGGTACTTTAAACACAATTCAAATCTTAAATATTCAGAAAGCATTTTTCTGGTCAAAATCACAAGGCTGTCTTAACTCTGCCTGTCACTGAGAATATGTAGCTGCATTGATCCCCCCCCCCCCCCCCCCCCATTGTAAAGTTATAAAGCAGGTTTTGGGATTTTGCTGGTAAAACACAATATAGTCAGTGGTAGAAGGAAAAGTGGGACAAACTGTCTAAAATGATTGATGGATGTTTGACAGGTTTTAGACAAACTTCTTTGTCAAGAGCAATGAAATGGAAATGGATTAAGACAGTGTTAGAAAACCTATGGCAAGTAAAAGCTACATTCAGAGTATAAGACACACCCAAATTTTCCACCTCTTTTTTTTGGGGGGGGGAGTGCATCTTATACTCCAAAAAATATTTATTTATTTATTAGATTTGTATGTCCCTCCTCTCCGTAGACTCGGGGCGTCTCGCAGCAACAATAAAACAATGTATAACAAATCTAATAATTTTAAAAATACACTAAAAACCCCATTATTAAAAGCAAACATACACACAAACATACCATACATAAATTGTATAGGCCCGGGGGAGATGTCTCAAATTTTGGTAACAGAGTGATCAATACCTGGAATACACTACCTGACTGGGGTTTCTTCCCCAAATCTTTAAGCTACTGTTCTGTTGACCTCACCCCATTCCTAAGAGGTCTTTAAGCGCACCAGGGTGCCTACAGGTTGACTCAGCCTTCCATTCTTCCGAAGTGGGTAAAATGATTGATGGGGGCAATATGCTGACTCTGTAAACCGCTTAGAGAAGGCTGTAAAAGCACTATGCAGTGATATATAAGTCTAAATGCTATTGCTATTGCTACCATCCCTGTCCTAATGTTCCCGTGTACTCATAACCATCTTGTGCATACATGTTTATACTTTTATTTGTTTGGATTTCTATTTATTTATTTGGATTTCTATGCCACCCTTCTCCGCAGACACAGGGTGGCTTACAAAAATGAGAATAAAATACAATACAAAATATAGCAAGAGAAACCCAAACATAAAACTAAAGTTAAAACTCCAAAAAGTATATATAAACCCCCCCCCAGGAATTCACATTCATTCTAACTACCATCATGCAATCATATCCTTGACGGGACCAAAATGTAAAGCTAATGTACACTGCTAAAAAAAAAATTAAAGGAAATACTTAAACAACACAATATAACTCCAAGTAAATCAAACTTTTGTGAAACCAAACTGTCCACTTAGGAAGCAACACTGATTGACAATTTCACATGCTGTTGTGCACATTCAAATTATTATTATTATTATTGTTGTTGTTGTTGTTGTTATTAATTAGATTTGTATGACACCCCTCTCCGTAGACTTTTGTACAGAACAAAGTATTCGATGAGACTATTTCATTCATTCAGATCTAGGATGTGTTATTTGAGGGTTCCCTTTCTTCTTTTGAGCAATATATTTTTATTAATATTGATGGTTTCTTCATTGCTTGTTTGACCCCCATGACAATCATTAAGTGTTGTTGCACCACATGATTCTTGACAAATGTATCTTTTTCTTCTAGGTACACTGAGAGCATATGCACCAAGACAAATTCCTTGTGTGTCCAATCACACTTGGCCAATAAAATTCTATTCTATTCTATTCTAATCTTATATGTGCTTGACCAAAATTAAAAAATATATTAAAAAAATAATAAAATTCTTTCTTTCTTTCTTTCTGTTCTTTCTTTCTTTCTTCTCTTCTTTCTTTCTTTCTTTCTTTCTTTCTTTCTTTCGACTTCTGTGTCGCCCAATCCAAAGGTCTCAGGGCGGATTTACAATAATAATATAAATACAACACAATATAATACAATAAAATAAAAATCAACGCTCAGTTCCAGATCGTCGCAGGGTTAACAAAGCGATTGTCATTTGCTTGAGGCTTAACTCCAGGCTACCAGAGAAAATATTCTCGCCCGTGCGTAAAATGGGGGGTGGGTGAGATGACTACAGCTCCCAGAATCCCGCGTGTCAGTGTCTGCGAGTGGGTCGGCTTTGGCCCGGCAAGCAAAACACTGGGAAGAGGATTACGCGTCCCAGCAGCCAGATGGCTCTTTGAACGCTTCCCCGAGCCAGCGATCTGGCGGGCTGAGATTGCGCGATCGGCCATGGAGGAGGCGTGGATTTCCGCGGCGGTGGAGACGGAGAAATCGCGCTGAAGGGTCGGTCGGGAGCGACGGGGAACCCTCCCGGGGGTGGCGAGCCGCCCTCGTACCGTCGGCCGATGCGGGTGAGGATCGGCGGCGGGATCGAGGATCCCCCCATTAGAAGGCGGGGCGGGGTTGGGGGGCTGGGCAGACCGCCCATCCTTTGTCTGGGGTTTTTCTCAATCCATCTGCGCGAGGGGGCTCCGGAGGTTTTTTTGGGGGGGGATCCCTTTGTTTTCTGCAACGGGGAGGGGGTGGTGGTAGATCCGCAGAGATCCAAGCTAGGAGCTCTTTCGCTGCAAGGGATCGTCCGATCGGCGGGTTTTGGCGGCGGCTCTCCAAGGCTGCAAAGTTGCTCTTAGGGAAGTTGGCGGGTTGACAGATCCGAAAAGGCCTGCGGCCCGTTTTGAAGTGGGTGGTTGAGTGCTGAAGGAGGAAGCGTAAATGCAACCCGGGGCAATTTTCAGAAAGGATGTATGTATGCATGCATTTGTTCATTTGTTTGTTTAGCAATAGCGTTAGCAATAGCATTTAGATTTGTATTACAGCTTCACAGTGCTTTACAGCCCTCTCTAAGCGGTTTTACAGAGAGTAAGCTTATTGCCCCCAACAATCTGGATTTCTGGAAGGATGGAAGGCTGAGTCAATCTTCAGCCTAATGAGATTCGATCTGCCAAACTGCTGGCAGCTGGTGATCAGCAGAAATAGCTTACAATACTGCACTCGTAACCACTGCACCAGTGGTTGTTTGGTTGGTTATTTGTCCGTCTGTCTGTCTGTCCGTCTGTCTACAGTATCTATCCATCCATCCATCCATCCATCCATCCATCCATCCGTTTATCTATCTATCTATCTATCTATCTATCTATCTATCTATCTATCTATCTATCTATCCATTTATCTATCTATCTATCTATCTATCTATCTATCTATCATCTATCTCTACTTATATCTATCTGTATCCTATCTCTGTCTGTCGATCTGTCTGTCTATCTTATCTGTCTGTCTATCTATCTGTCTGTCTGTCTGTCTGTCTGTCTGTCTGCCTGCCTGCCTGCCTACCTACCTACCTACCAACGTACATACATACATACATACATACATACATACATACATACATACATACATACAGTATCTAGCTATCTATCTAACAAACATGTACAAGATAAACAAAATAGGTACAGGTGAGTTAGGACAGTAGGACAGGGACAATAGGCACAATGGTGCACTTTTGCACATCTCTTAGATTTCTCTACATCTCTGGTCTACATTCCATTCTTGTTTCATTCAAGGCAAGAACAAATGAATGAATAAAATAAATAAAATTAAATGACCCCGGGTGGCGAACTGAGTTGTAAGTATCTCAACTTTGGGAAACAGATAAAGGAAATAAAAGCCAGAGCCTTAAGGGACCCCTGTTTACACTTCTTGAATACCCTCATCATCCAAAGGGAAGCTTTATATTTGCATTAAACCTATGCCAAGCTATCTCTTGGATCATTGTCCTGGGAACAAGCTACTGGTACTTTTTCTTTCAAGGTTTTTCACTTCTCATTCAAGAAGCTACTTCGGCTCTGACTGTATGGTGGGGAATGGGAGGGTTTTATACTTCTTGCAGACAGCTGGCCATTTGCATTCTTTTAGTGGGTCTCTAAGGTCACCTGGAGGTTTATTTGTGCCCTCAGCATCACCTGAGGTCACCTGAGTGATGCAAATGGGTGCGAAGCCTTCTTGGAACTACTGAAAGGACTGTGTTGTAGATTGGAGATAGATGATGTTGTATCCCTCCCTCTCTGTTGACAGAGGGCTGTTCAGTTTTGACATAGATGAACTCTTTGACCCTTCTTTCAAACCAGCGGTCCTCTCTGTCCAAAATGTGGACTTTGCTGTCTTCAAAAGTGTAGCCTTTGACATTTAAATGCAGATGGACTGTTGAAGTCTGATGGGTTTGTTCTCCTATGTTGTGCCATGTGTTTATGAATGGCTGTTTTGTTTTGATTCCCCAATGTTCAGATCTGCACATGGCTCACTGCATTGTACTGCATTTAACGGTTGCTCAGTATAGGAGCAAATTGTATTTATTTATTGTACAAGTAATCTTGACGTACGGCCATAATGGAGCCCAGAATTTCTGGTGCTAAGTGAGAAATTTGCTAAGTGAGTTTTGCCCCATGTTCTGATATTTATTGCCATGCTTGTTAAAGAAATCACTATTGTTGTTAAACTAGTAATGCAGTTGTTAAGCGAATTTACCGTAATTTCCCTGTTGACGTTGCTTGTCAGAAGATTACAAAATTATTTTTGTTGGGAATAACCATTGACAAATATAAGAAAAAGAAAATATATCTAATGTTACATACTGTATTTTAACTGCGGCAAGGATAGCATACGCCCAGAAATGGAAAAATAAAAATGCTCCTATAGAAAAAGAAATCTTATTTAAAATGTTAACATGTGCAGAGATGGACAGACTGATGATAGAGTTAAAGGACAAATTAGACACAGATTATTTTGAAACCTGGAACAAATTGTATAATTGGATAGAGAGGAGAACCAAGGTTAAAGGCTAGAAAGTAAGAAGGAGAAATTATAAATTAATTGAAACTTAAACAGATATTGGAAAATTAATAGAGGAGGGAAGGAGCAATCAATGCGAATACTGAAGAGACTGTCATGTACCTTTTCTATTCTTTTTTGTTATCCGTCTGTATTTATTTATTTATTTATTTATTTATTTATTATTTGGATTTGTATGCCGCCCCTCTCCGAAGACTGTGTTACATTGTAATGTGTATATTATATTTTTAAGTGTTTTATAAATAAAAAACTTATTTTAAAAAAACAAAGTTGGTTTGAATGGAAAAATTAATCCAATGTACTATTATAGAATCATTATCAGTGCCAAATCTCTAATTTAATTCTTTACAAGTCAGTTTCATAAAAGTAAGTGTTGCTTTTAAAAATCATTTTGAGGGACTTCAAACCACAGTTAGAAATATCTTGAGCTCCAGAATTCTCATTGAAAACAAAGAAATGGTCAACACGATGTTAAAAAAAATGTTGAGACTCTGGAAAGAGTGCAGAGAAGAGCAACAAAGATGATCAGAGGGCTTGGAGGCTAAAGCATATATAGAACAATTGCAGAAATCAGGTCTGTCTAGTTTAATAAATAGAAAGACTTGGGATGACATGATAGCAGTTGTTTCAATATCTCAGGGGTTGCCACGAGGAAGTCAAGCCATTCTCCAAAGCACTTGAAGCATTCTTTTGAGAAGTTCAAGGCCATCATATGTTCACCACCTGGGCAGAAGCGGAAGGAGTTGCCACACTGGCATAACCTGAGTGGGCAACGTGACAATTTTGTGGGTGGGGGGACAAGGCATGTGAACTTTCAACTGGGTGGAAAGCTCAGATTTGAGTTCTTCAGTGTGGGTGCCAGGATGGCACCGGAAATAAATTGGAACTTTGAGGAATGCCTTGACTTGGACTCTGATTTAAATTTGGATGTGACCTGGAACCATGACAGGTTGGTTGTTCTCACTGTCAGAAACTTTTTCCTTATTTCTAGGTTGTAGGTTTTTAAAAAAATAAAATTATCCACAGTTTCCATATGTACATCTATGCACCTACCTTAAAACATATAGCCCAGAAATGGAAAAAATAAAAATGCTCTTATAGAAGAAGAAATCTTATTTACAATTTTTAACATGTGCAGACTGACATCAGAGTTAAAGGACAAATTAGATACAGATTATTTTGAAACCTGGAACAAATTATATAATTGGATAGAGAAGAGAACCAAGGTTAAAGGCTAGAAAGTATGAAAGAGAAATTATAAATTAACTGAAACTTAAACAGATATTGGAAAATTAATAGAGAGGGGAAAAGGGAACAACCAATGTGAATACTGAATAGACCATCATGTACCTTTTCTTTTTTGTTGTCTCTCTCTATTGTATTGTGTTATATTGTGGTGTATATGTTATATTTTTTTTTAAATGTTTTATAAATAATAATTTTTAATAAAAAACACAAACATACATAATTATACATTTTCACCCAATCTATCATAAATCATCCTATTTTTACACCTATTTTATACTGCTATTTATTGTTGTGGTTAGCTCTGGCCCAGCTCCTGCCCCAAGGAATGTGCAGCTGGATGTGGGGGAAACATTCACATGCCGCAGGCCTGTTTTGCTCCCGATGGAATCTGCCGACCAAGCCTCCTCTGACCAAGGAAGCGTGAGTGACAGGGAAGAGGGGGGTTTGGCAGACAGCCCAGGAGGAGATCAATCATCTGTATCATCCCTGGATTCTGAACAAGAATTAATGACACATCCACGCATGCGTAGAGTGATGCATAGGAGACAACAACTGAAGGATTATTACAAGAGAAAATGAGGCCACCTGTGGTTGGGTGGGGCTGCTGTAATTAGTGCTACAGATAAAAGTGCAGCCTGGTGTTTTAGCCTCATGGCAGTTTATCTGATTCATTGTGCTGTTCAAGATTGTGTGTGGACTCTCTGGACTTTAGAATTGGATTCAATTTCCCAGTTATTGAGTGAGCAGTTGGATTGCATTTAACCTGTGCCTTGTGTGTACCAGAAAATCCCTTTGACATTTAAAAAGGGAGCTGTTTCTGTTTTTCTGTTTATAAAAACTTTTGGGTTTTCCTTTTATCGTGTGGTGTGTGTCTTCCTGGACTAATTACCCTGTAATTACGGGCGGTTGAAACATGCCGGCAGAACATTTATCAGTCTGTTTTTCTTCCTTTTTTCACACTTCCTCTATCTCAATCCCTTCCTTCTACCTTCTTTCTCCTTCTCTCCCCTTTCCTACCTTCCTCCACTCCTTCCATTCTCCCTTCCCTTTCTACTTCCTCTTTCTCCCTCTTAACCGTTAAAAATGGAACATTTCTATATTCTTCCCATGCCTGCATAATTATTTTATTGCATTTGGTCAGTGGCTCTCAACCTTTCTACTGTGGCGACCCCTTAATACAGTTACTCATGTTGTGGTGGCTCCCAACCATGAGTCTAGTGCCAATTCTCCCAACAGAGCTTTAAGCTGATTGGCAGGAAGGTTAGAGAGACACTCCCACTGTAAACATCTGATTGGTCGGATTGTAAAAATATGTTCTAAGGTGCCAGAATAGAAGCTTTAGTTCCTAATCCCATGGAAAATTTGTCTTTTCCCATGGTCTTAGGTGACCCCTGTGAAACGGTCATTCGACCCCCAAAGGGGTCCTGATCCCCAGGTTGTGAACCACTGCATTAGATGAATGTTATATTATTTAAATGCAAATGTTAGCTGGGCACAGAGGCATGTATCAATCAATGTAAGCAATAAATTGTTAACTCTAGGTCAACATTCAGATAAGTTAAACCTTTAAAGATAAGGAGAACAAAGTTCATATCTATGTTACTTTATTAAAAGTTAATAAATGTAAGATTACTTGATTTGTACAACTGAAGCTAAGAATGGTATGGGTAGACAATTGTAAAATATAGCAAGGTTACTTTGTAATGTAACCAAGGTTTGTATTTTTGAGTTGAAGTGCTTAATAGTAAGATCTGTATTGTTTATTGTGGTTCATAAATGTTAAGGAAAAAAGTAGCTATTTGGAAGAGTAAATAAATATTTTGGTCTTTAAGTTACTTCTGTATACTCCAACTGATTTGCAGTACAGTCATACCTCGTCTTACGAACCTAATTGGTTCCCGGGGGAGGTTCGTAAGATGAAAGGTTTGTAAGATGAAACATTGTTTCCCATAGGAAACAATGTAAAGTCAATTAATCCGTGCAACCAAACCCCCCCCCCCCCGCAAAAAAACACTGCCGCCCAGCTGTCACCTTTTAAAATAGCCTGGGGGCTTCTCAGTGACCTCCCGAACGCCAAACCCGAACTTCCGGGTTCGGCGTTCGGGAGGCCGCCGAGAAGCCCCCAGACTGTTTTAAAAGGTGACAGCCGGGCGGCGGGGCTTCCCAGCAGCCTCCGAACGCCAAACGCGGAAGTTTGGGTTTGGCGTTCGGCTTCGGGAGGCTGTTGGAAAGCCGCCCGGCTGTTTTAAAAGGTGACCACCGGGCTGGGGGGCTTCCCAGCAACCTCCAGAACCCAGAACCCGGAGGTTCGGCAAAAGTTCGGGGTTCGGGAGGTTGCTGGGAAGCCCCCCAGCCCGGCTGTCACCTTTTAAAACAGCCGGGCGGCTTTCCAACAGCCTCCCAAAGCCGAACGGCAAACCCGAACTTCCGCGTTCGGCGTTTGGAGGCTGCTGGGAAGCCGCCCGGCTGTTTTAAAAGGTGACCGCCGGGCTGGGGGGCTTCCCAGCAACCCCCCAAACCCGGAAGTTCGGCAAAAGTTCGGGGTTCGGGAGGTTGCTGGGAAGCCCCCCAGCCCGGCTGTCACCTTTTAAAACAGATGGGCAGCTTTCCAGCAGCCTCCCGAAGCCGAACGCCAAACCCGAACTTCCGCGTTCGGCGTTCGGAGGCTGCTGGGAAGCCCCGCCGCCCGGCTGTCACCTTTTAAAACAGCCGGGGGGCTTCCCAGCAGCCTCCCGAATGCCGAACCCGGAAGTTCGGGTTTGGCGTTCGTAACACGAAAAAAGTTCGTAAGAAGAGGCAAATTTTTTCTGAACCCCGGGTTCGTATCTTAAGTTGTTCGTAAGACGAGGGGTTCGTATCTTGAGGTACCACTGTATTTAAAAACATGCAGTATATCTTAAAACTATACAGACAGTGCAGAAGTTTGTGATAAATTAATGGCTTGCCACATTATCTATAGAAAACCTGATGGTTATGGAAACTTGGGAGGGGGGAGTTCAGGAGAGAACAGATGCAGCCACAAAGAATTATTTTGAGTGGTTTAAGGACACCTTATGCCCACCCACCGGGGCCGAAAGCGAGGGAAGGGCTGACCACGCTGGCACAATCTGAGTGGGCTATGTGACAAGTTTGTGGGTGGGGGATAAGGGATGTGAACTTTCAACTAGGTGGGAAACTCAGATCCAGCTTTCCCTTTGTAGGTGTCAGGATGGCTCTGGAAATAAATTGGAACTTTCAGGAGTACTTTGACTCAGATTCTGATTTAGTTCGGATGTTACCTGGAACCTTGACAACAACAGTTCACTTAGTTGTAACTGAGTTACAATGCACTGAAAAAGTGCCTTATAATGATGGGTTTTCAGTTAGACTCATTGCAGCATCCTGATAGTCACAGGATCAAAATTCAGAGGCTTGGTAATTGATTCATAGTTATGACGGCTGCAGGGTCACTTGCTCCTCTTTTGTGACCTGACAAGCCAGATTCACTTAACAACCGTGTCACTAACTGAACAACTGCAAGGATTCAATTAAGAACTGTGGCTTGTAAGATCATAAAATGGGGCAAAACTCACTTAACAGCTATTTTGCTTAACAATGGAACATTTGGGCTTAATTATGATTATAAGTTGAGGACTACCTGTAAAGCAGTGTTTCTTAACTTTGTTTATTTGTTTGTTTGTTTATGTATTTATTTATGTATGTATTTATTTATTTATTCATTCATTCATTCATTTATTTATTTATTAGATTTGTATGCCGCCCCTCTCCGTAGACTCGGGGCCTTGGCAACTTGAAGATATTATTGTTATTGTTATTTTGTTGTTGTTATTGTTTTTTTTAAAAAATATATTTTTATTATTTTTCAAAAAGACAAACAAAGACAAACAACGTTAAACATTTAAGGAGCTACCATTGCTCCGCTTGTCGTAGAAGTCTAACTAATACAAAAATATAAAACCCTAACTGTTGTTAGATCAATACAGAAATGTCACACGTGTACATTACATTTTTATTAAATTTAACTCTATATTTTTTATATTAATCATGTTAATTAAATTTATTTATTTATAAAATATTGTATACTTATTCAAAAAGATAAAATATAAAAAATGCAGGAAAAGATAACACTTCTAACTTTATCATACTATAAACTGTTTCACTCTATCTTATAAATCTTCAAATAGTTATACATTCTTACTTATTTAATTTTTAATACTATTTTTAAAATTCCACCAATCATATACTTTATCCCATATTTTATAAAATTCTGTTTCAGTTTGATTATTCAAAAGTTTTGTCATCATATCTAATTCTGCACATTCTATAATTTTTTTAAATACTTCTACATCTTTTGGTATTGTCTTTTCTTTCCATTTCTGCGCAAATGTAATTCGTGCCGCAACCAATATGTGTATTATTAAATAATAAATTTCTTTTTTGTACTTTGTGTTTGGAATGCCCAATAGGAAGAATTCAGGAGATTTTTTAATCTTCTCCTTTGTTATTTCATTTATCCATTTCTCTACTTTGTTCCAAAATTTTTTAGCCTCAGGACATGTCCACCATGTATGTAATATGTGCCAGTTTCTTTTTTACATTTCCAACAAACAGGTTATTGTTATTGTTGTTGTTCTTATTGTTGTTGTTGTTGTTGTTGTTGTTATTATTATTATTATTATTATTATTAATTGGACTTTTATGCCACCCCTCTCCGAGGACTCGGGGTGGATCACAATGTGTAGTAAAACAATATACTGTATAACATTTCGGGTCCAATTAATTAAATATACAATCTAAAACTAAAAACCATAAAAAACCAGCCATTCCCATTCAGTCAGGTTTTTCTCAGCCCATTCATCGGCCAGGGGGAAAGAATCTAATGGCAGCATAAATGAGTCTTAAGACTCTTGCGGAAGGCAAGGAGGGTGGGGGCAGTACGAATCTCCAGGGGAAGTTGATTCCAGAGGGCCGGGGCCACCACAGAAAAGGCTCTTCTCCTAGGCCCCGCCAACTGACATTGTCTAGTTCAGTGTTTCCCAACCTTTTTTGAGCCGCGGCACATTATTCATGTTTTCAAAATTCTGGGGAACACTGAAGGGGGGGCGGGGGGGCTAAAGAAAAGTTTGGACAAAAAAAATATCTCTTCCTCCATTTCACTCTATTTCTCCCTCCCTCTTTCTCTCTCTTCCTTCCTTCCCTTCTTTCTCTCCATCCCTCTTTCTTTCTTTCTTCCTCTCTTTTTTGCTCTCTTTCTCTCTCCCTCCTTCCCTCCCTCTATGTCTTTCCCTCTCCCTCCTTCCCCCCTTTCTTTCTCTCTCTCTCTTGCTTTCTTTCCCCCTCTTTCTCTTGCTTTCTTTCTCTCATTCTCTCTCCCCTCCTTTTTCTCTCTCTCTCTTTCTCTCTCGTTCACCACGCCAGCAACAGAGAGAAAGAGAGAGAGCCGGAGAGAGAGTGGAGTGCGCAGCAGCCATCAACCTCCTCGCCCTCCCAGACGTCCCCAGCGCCCGGCCTCGCGCCGCCTCCCGTTAGCCCGGCCGAAAGCCACACAGTCCCGGACTCCCGGATCGCTCACTTCTCCGGTCAGCGCGGCGCTTTCCTGGGCAGATGGCTTTGCTGACCGGAGAAGCGAGCGATCCGGGAGTCCGGGACTGTGTGGCTTTGCGCCATGAAGAGAAAACGGCAGCAGGGAAAAGTCGGCCGTTTTCTCTTCATGGCGCAAAGCCACACAGTCCCGGACTTCCGGATTGCTCGCCCCACGGCAGGAGGCGGTGGCGGAGGAGAGTGGGCGGATCGGGCGGGCAATGGGGCAGGGCGGAGAAGCCAGGGGCGCGTTTGGCCGGAGGCACCGTGGGGAGGCAGGGACAGGGAGGTGCCCCATTGCCCGCCCAATCCGCCCACTCTCCTCCGCCGCCTCTCGCCGCGGCACACCTGACGGTGTCTCGCAGCACACTAGTGTGCCGCGGCACACCGGTTGGGAAACGCTGGTCTAGTTGACAGGACCTGGAGAAGGCCAACTCAGTGAGACCTAACCGGTCTCTGGGATTCATGTGGCATATGTGTAGTCCAACTCATGGCTGGCTGGGGAATTTTGTAAATTTAAGCCCACACAACACTGCTGTAAACAACCAGTGCATATTCCACCAAGTTCAGGCTATGTAATAACTATAATAGGTTGATAAAAGCATGGAATTTCTTGGTAAAAATAATTAGCCTGTTATCCTCACCTTCAAATCCTTACTTTCCATGTCATAGACATTTACAGTAAAGAAAACAGGAATTAATACGCAGATATGGCTCACTCGGATCCATGAATAGAAAAAGTAATAATTATTCAAAATATAAATCAGGGCAAGATGTTCTTCCAAATGGTTGGAAGGATAAAATTTGAACTTAAGAATGAAAGGGAGACATTAAGAAAAGTGACAGAATTTGAAAATGAGCACCATCTGTTAGGGCGCATATGTCAACTCCTACTCTGATATGACATGGAGATAGAATAAGTACAAAAAAAGTATGATAAAATGGATGCAGAACTTTAAAGAAATCACCACAACTCAACAGTGGGGAAAACTGTGGCCCAAATCCATTAAATTCACTTTAAGTTATAATTGGTGTAAAATCTTTTACAGATGGTTGGTTTCCAACTCCAATATAGATAAATTATTCAGTAGCAAATGTTGGAAATGCCATGAAACAGGAGGGATATTTCACAACATGCGGTGCATTCATACTGGAAAAATATAGAAGTACCATCCTTGAATGTAAAGATCAAATTTGAAATGAAATCACATTTAACTTAGTATTAATTCCAGAATATGTTAACAAGAAACAAGAACTTACTGAGATATTTCATGCTCACAGCAGCAAGGATAAATCTTGCCATGTGTAACGAGAAGGATACAGCATCAAAGATTGTGAACTTCAATTTGAAGAATGCAGGTAGTCCTTATGACCAAAGTTGAGCCCAAAATTTATGTTGCTAAGTGAGAAATTTGCTAAGTGAGTTTTGCTCCATTTTGCGACTTACCACATTTGTTAAGTTAGTAGCATGGTTGTTAAGTGAATATGGCTTCCCCATTTACTTTGCCTGTCAGAAGGTCATAAAAGGGGATCATGTGACACCCCGCCCAGGACACAGCAATTGTCATAAATACTTGCCAGTTGCTAAGTGTCTAAATTTTTTATTTTATTTTTTAATTTTTTTCTCCACCTTGAAAACATACAGGACATCACATATATCTTCAATATCAGTCCATATTGCATATATCATTTCTTATATTTAATAATTATAATAATCTAGATTACATTCTAAATTTTAACTTCTATTATTCAGTCTGCCCCCGTATTTAATTTCCACACTGGAAATTTCTGCTTAGTTCTAAACTTCTAAGCCTTCTGCTGGACAAATCCCAGCGACCGGTTAGGTCCCACAGAGTTGGCCTTCTCCAGATCCTGTCGACAAAACAATGTTGTCTAGCGGGACCCAGGGGAAGAGCCTTCTCTGTGGTGGCCCCGACCCTCTGGAATCAACTCCCCTCGGAGATCAGGATTGCTCCCACCCTCCTTGCCTTTTGTAAACTCCTTAAAACCCACCTCTGTCGTTTATGTATGGTTTGTATGAGATGTATGGTTGTTTTTTATATTAAGGGTTTTAAATTGTTTTAATCATTGGATTTGTAATGTTTTGTGTTGTGAGCCGCCCCGAGTCTTCGGAGAGGGGCGGCATACAAATCTATTTAATAATAATCATCATAATCATAATAATCCAGCACAGTGATCTTGTTTGCTGTGTTGTATTGAAATAATAGTAATAGTAATAATAATAATAATAATAATAATAATAATAATAATAATAATAATAATAATAATAATAATAATAATAAGAAGAAGAAGAAGAAGAAGAAGAAGAAGAAGAAGAAGAAGAAGAAGAAGAGAAAGAAGAAGAAGAGGAGGAAGAAGTTACAGTACCTCTCTCCTTTTTTAGTTTCCATTCACTGCTTCTTGTTCTACCCTCAGGTGCTTTGGAGAATAGGTTGACTCCTTTTTTGTGGCAACCCCTGAGATACTGGAACACTGGTATCATGTCTCCCCTAGTCCTTCTTTTCATTAAACTAGCCATGCCCAGTTCTTGTGACTGTTCTTCATGTTTTAGCCTCCAGTCCCCTAATCATCTTTGTCGCTCTTCTCTGCACTTTTTCTAGAGTCTCAATATCCTTTTTGCATCGTGGTGACTAAAACTGAATGCAGTATTCCAAGTATGGCCTTACCAAGGCCTTATAAAGTGGTATTAATACTTCACATGATCTTGATTCTATCCCTTTGTTAATGCAGCCTAGAACTGTGTTGGCTTTTTTGGCAGCTGCTGCACACTGCTGGCTCATATTTAAGTAAGGACTCCAAGGTCCCTCTACAAGGTACGGAACGAGGAAGAAGGTTTGGAGAGACAAGGAAGCTGAATCCATTTTCTTTTTTAAAAAATTTTTTTTACTAGGTTTTATACATAAAAAAGGCATAAAAACAAGACACAGACACAATTATTTATTTATTTATTTATTTATTTATCTATTTATTTATTTGATTTGATTTGATTTGATTTGTATGCCGCCCCTCTCCGCAGACTCGGGGCAGCTCACAACAACAATAAAACAGTGTACAATAAACAAATCTAATATTTAAAAAAATCTAAAAACTCATTATTTTAAAAACATACAACACATGCATACCATACACAAAACTATATAAGCCTGGGGGAGATGTCTCAATTCCCCGATGCCTGACGGCAAAGGTGGGTTTTAAGACATTTGCGAAAGGCAAGGAGGGTGGGGGCAATCCTAATCTCCGGGGGAGCTGGTTCCAGAGAGTCGGGGCTGCCACAGAGAAGGCTCTTCCCCTGGGTCCCGCCAGACGACATTGTTTAGTCGACGGGACCTGGAGAAGGCCCACTCTGTGGGACCTAACCGGTCGCTGGGATTCGTGCGGCAGAAGGCGGTCTCGGAGATATTCTGGTCCAATGCCATGAAGGGCTTTATAGATCAATGCTCAGACGAATGTCAACAACAATACAAACCATGAATCCATTTTTGTTGTCCTTTCAGAGGCTGGTGTCATTTAAAGATGTGGCCGTGTATTTCACCGAGGGTCAGGGGGCTCTCCTGGATCCCGCCCAGAGAGCTTTATACAAAGAAGTCATGGTGGAGAATTATAAACACGTGGCCTCCTTAGGTATGAGTCTCCCTTCTTTCTTGGAGCTAAACGGATCCAAAGGGCTGTGATCAATCTCTGCTTCTCCCTTATGTTTTCAGGACAGTGATTTTTAATTTGATTTTCTGTCAAGGGGTTCCTGTTCCGAAGCCAAATCTCATCTCTCGTCTGGAACGAGGAGAACCACCTTGGCTGTTAGATTCTCAAAGGATGGATGCCAACAGCTCAGGTGAGAGATGAAAAATAATAATAATATCCCAGCTGGCAAATAAAATCAGGGGAATCTCTCTTCTTTTGTCTCAATATACGTAGTCTTCGACGGAGCCCAAAATTTATGTGGCTAAAATGAGACATTTTGTTAAATGAATTTTGCCCCATTTTACGACCTTTCCTGCCAGAGTTGTTAAATGAGTCACTGCAGTTGATAGAAACATAGAAGACTGACGGCAGAAAAAGACCTCATGATCCATCTAGTCTGCCCTTATACTATTTTTTGTATTTTATCTTAGGATGGATATATGTTTATCCCGGGCATGTTTAAATTCAGTTACTGTGGATTTACCAACCATATCTGCTGGAAGTTTGTTCCAAGGATCTACTACTCTTTCAGTCAAATAACATTTTCTCATGTTGCTTTTGATCTTTCCCCCTACTAACTTCAGATTGTGTCCCCTTGTTCTTGTGTTCACTTTCCTATTAAAAACACTTCCCTCCTGAACCTTATTTAACCCTTTGACATATTTAAATGTTTCGATCATGTCCCCCCTTTTCCTTCTGTCCTCCAGACTATACAGATTGAGTTCATTAAGTCTTTCCTGATACGTTTTATGCTTAAGACCTTCCACCATTCTTGTAGCCCGTCTTTGGACCCGTTCAATTTTGTCAATATCTTTTTGTAGGTGAGGTCTCCATAACTGAACACAGTATTCCAAATGGGGTCTCACCAGCGTTCTATACAGCGGGATCACAATCTCCCTCTTCCTGCTTGTTATACCTCTAGCTATGCAGCCACTTGCTAAGTCAGTAAAGCAATTGATAAGTGAATCCGGCTTACCCATTGACTCCGCTTGGCAGAAGGTAGCAAAATGTGATCACATGACGCAGCCATCATAAATATGAACCAGTTGCCAAGTGCTTAAATGTTGATCAGGTGACTATGGGGATGCTGCAATGGTCGTAAGTGTGAAAAATGGTCAAAAAGTCATTTTTTCAGTGTCATTGTAACTTCAAATAGTCTCTAGAATAGATTAGAATAGAATAGAATAGAATTTTATTGGCCAAGTGTGATTGGACACACAAGGAATTTGACTTTGGTGCATATGCTCTCACTGTACATAAACAGACAAGATACATTTGTCAATCATGAGGTAAAAGACTTAATGGTTGTCAAAGGGTACAAATAAGCAATGAGGAAACAATCAATATTAATAAAAATCTTAAGAATACAAGCAACAAGTTACAGTCATAGAGTCATAAGTGGGAGGAAATGAGTGATAGGAATGATGAGAAAAATCTAGTAGTAATAGTAGTGCAGACTTAGTAAATAGTTTGACAGTGGTGAGGGAATTATCTGTTTAGCAGAGTGATGGCATTTGGGAAATGAACTCTGAAAGCATTCCGCCCTCCCCCCGGTGGGTCGCCCTCTAGGGAGGCACAGCAGGCCATGACTGCCACATCAGAATGAAATGACAGAGAGAATGTTTTCTCGATGGGAGGACGACCTCAAATAGATCAAGGTCTCTCCTATTTATTGTGTTTTCACAGTTCTGACATGTGGTACAGAATAACCAATTGGCGAACGCCACATACATTAAGCCAGCACCATATAAAGCAAACTTCTCTTGTGGCTTCCCTATAGATAATTAACGGAAGCTACAATCTTTGCCCCTTTCCTGGAATGTGTATTTACTGGTGATTAACAAAGGAATGTGTAAGGCATATATTTCCTTATCATGATTCTGCAGGATGCTTGCTCATCCTGGACTTTGCTTCCTGCCTTTCCATAGAGGAAAAATTAATATCTTATTCAGCACATAATTTAGGCTTAAAACATCACTCTCCAGCAATATTTTATTCCCAAATTCCAGTGCTTAAAAACCTATGATTACAACAGAACTCATTAAACGAGTTGCTGTAAATCAAGGATGAACTACAGTATAATTTATTTGAACAGATCCTTCAAAATGCAACTATGTAGTTTGATCTGCCTTTCTCAGAGACTAAAATGAAATCAGGGTCACAAATTTCTTTAAAATCACATGCACTACAATTCAAAAAAAGTGTTTAAAACACTGTAAGTTTTATAATTACATTCTGAATAAAGCACATGTTTAGGTTGTCTTAGAATAACCGTCAAGTCTTTTGTGTTGGAACCACTGCCAGTTAAGAATGAATGGTATGCTAGTCCAAACAAATTTAAAAATTTATAAATGAATATAAAGATTAAAGTGCAGAAAGTCAGTGAAATTAAAATAGATCCAAAATGTATAAAATCAAGGAAAACTAAGAAGAGCCACAACAGAAATTAAATTCTCTGTGAAGTTAAATTCATTTCATTAATATCTTCTAATTGATCATGTGCCATCAAACCCATGATGATCCTAAACCAGTGATTTTCAACCTTTTTTGAGCCACGGCACATTTTTTACATTTATGAAACCCTGGGGCACATTGAGCGGGGCGGGGCTAAAAAAAGTTTGGACAAAAAATTATATCTCTCTCTCTCCCTTCCTTCCTTCCTCTTTCTTTCTCTCTCTCCATCCCTCTTTCTTTCTCTTCTTTCCTTCCTCTCTTTTTTGCTCTCTTTCTCTCCCTCCTTACCTCCCTCTGTCTTTCTCTCTCTCTCCTTCCCTCCCTCTTTCTCTCTCTCTCTGTTGCTTTCTTTCTCTCTCTTGCTCTCTCTCTCTTGCTTTCTTTCTCTCTCTTGCTCTCTCTCTCTCTCTTGCTTTCTTTCTCTTGTTCTTTCTCTCTCTCTTGCTTTCTTTCTTTCTCTTTCTTTCTCTCTCTGAGCTTCGCGGCACACCTGACCATGTCTCACGGCACACTAGTGTGCCACAGCACACTGGTTGAAAAACACTGTCCTAAACGACCACATAGTCATTACTTAATGATTTCTTATTTCGGACTAATTAGTTAATGATTCCTTATTTAGGAACTCCCTCTTATGGTAACAAGTATAATATCTTCATAGAATTTGACTGGACAAAATTAACTTGCCATCCTGCAAAAACAGAGTAAGATATAATTAATACGTAGAGCAGTAAAATGAGTAATTGATTAATGTAGAAGCAGTGGAATGAGCACAAATGAAGCTAGCAGAATAATTGTATGCTCCATTACCATTGAACTAGGTGCAATTTGCATACTTACAGTATTTAAGCACAGGGGGCAGGGTACGAAGCAGCGTTCCCTGTAAGCTGCGCACGTGCGCATGCACGCACCCCAAAATACCCCCCGCGCACCCTTTTCCACGGGCGTGCGCTCCCCACCCCCCTGCCAGCCCGTGGGGGGGGCGGGGGCGGGGAGGTGCCGGAAGTAGGAGGAAAGGGAGCCGCGGCCGCCCCTGCCTCTCCACGGTGCCTCCGGACCCCTCGCGCCCCTGGCCTCTCGGCCCTGCCCCCCGCCCACCCGAAAGAGTGTGAGAGAAAGAAAGCAATAGAAAGAGAGAAAGAAAATGAGATAGAGAGAAAGAGAGAGCAAGAGGGGGAGAGAAATAGAAAGAGAGGGAGAGAGAAAGTGAGAAAAAGAGAGAGAGAGCAAGAGGGGGAGAGAGAAAGAGAGAGAAATGACTCTTGATTTAAAGCATATGGTAAAAAGCACCCAAATAATAACAGAGGGGGAAAAAACCCAGCCGTTTGTGTGTGTGTGTGAACTCTTGAACCATTTCCAATAGCTCACCTGTTATTGGAAATGGTTCAAGAGTTCGCACGCACACACACACACACAAGGGGGGAGGAGACAGGGATGGAAAAACAGGAGAAGATAATAATAATAGTAATAGATTTTGGTTTTGTTTTATTATTAATTTCTTTTAATAAAAAAAGAAGGGATTTTTTTTCTTATTTATTTATTCATTATTTGTTTATTTGTTTGTCTGTCTGTCTGTCTGTCTGTCTGTCTATCTATCTATCTATCTATCTATCTATCTATCTATCTATCTATCTATCTATCTATCTATCTATCTATCTATTTATACTTCTATGCCGCCCAGTCCCAAAGGGACTGTCGCTCAGACACTATACTTTTCCGCCCACACCGGAAAAAAATTAGAGGGAACATTGGGTACTAGGGGGTGCACATGATTGGGGGAAGGAATGGGTGTGTGCTAGCACACATGTGCAAACTAGCACACAAACCAAAAAAGGTTAGCCATCACTGAACTATGGTATTAAACTCCTGGCCAAAGTTTATATGATACTGGCAAGGCCGTCAATTAATCACATAGGCCTTCATGGATTTATTTATTTTTGAGATTTATAAAACTACACAGATCAAGCAATAATGTTCTGGGTTGTGTAAAGCCTGGGGGGAAACCCCCCGCCCAAACCCACTGTGTCCTATCCCGGGCCTACGCAGGTTGAAAACAAAGGAGCAATCTTTTTATATAGAAAGCATTATTTATACAAGCCAAATTCATGCACGTGAATTCATCATGGCAGCGTCTCAGTGAGAGTAGTTAAAAGATAACAGGCCAGCAGCTAGGCTGCTGCTGAAGATCAAAGCTAATTGCACATTTCTTTATGAGATAAAGAGTCTCTAGTTTCACTGACTTACATTTAGAGCTTTCCAGATTCCCCGCAGACAAGGCATCTTTACTCCAAGGAGTTTAGCAGAAAAATAACAGTTGGCTAGCGTAACATGGCTGGAACCCCCAAACATCAACTGACTCTATTACAAAATGTTGAAACTCCACCCTGAATTTCCCACAGCCTATGGGGAATGGTGAACAACTAGAGTTACAAACTACAGACTACTCTAGAATGGTGAAAAAAGATCTACAGAGGCTTAAAGCTTGGCTGAGTCACTTGGTGAGCAATTAATGCCTTCCCAGTTTTTCGACTCGCTTCTAACAGAGACACCTCGTGGCAGCATAACCTATTTTGTCTGTGACTCCTTATAAATAATCTTCATTAGGTTAGTAATTCCAAATTAATCAGTTTAAAATTGGTCCTGAGGAAGCAGTAGGGTGCGGTGGCCTTTTGGTACAGCTCTATCTGCTGGTGGGTAGGGCCCTGGGTCCTCCCCCCCCCCCCCGGCTCCTTTTGTCTCCTTCAGCCGTTAGGGCTGCCTTGGAGCCACTTGCAGGCAAGCTTTAAGCCTGGTGAGGGATCCCGGCTGGTTGCAGTATGATCCCCTTTGCCAATGTTCTTCCTAGCCAGAACGTGTGAGCCCTCACACTGGCCTCTCGCCCTAGGGCTGGTTACAGCTCTGGTGGTATTATTATTATTATTATTGTTGGTGGTGGTGGTGGTGGTGTGTGTGTGTGTGTGTGTTTGTTTATTTATTTATTTATTTATTTTTAAAATTAATTTATTTAGAAAAAATGTCCTCTCAGAGAGAACCGGCTTCTGACTCCGTGCCAGGTTTTCCAGGAAACTTGGGGGAGAGAGAAAAAAAGGCCAATAGCTTGATCTACTTCCTTTTCCCATAGAAGTATTCTTGTCTTTTTCTTAGTATTCTAAAGCAGGTATCTAACAAAGGCTCATGGTCTTCCTCCTCCTCCCTCCTCCTCCTCCTCTAAGTCAGACCCTACTCTCATTGGCATATTTGCCACCTCTGATGGTCCTTCAGGTTCATCCAGGTCTATTTCTCCCTCACTCTCACTCTCTGCCTCAGCTGGCAAAACCACTGGCCCAGTGTACCAAGATGGGCCTGGCTCACCCTCCTGAGGATCTATCGTTACCAGAGTTGTTCGAGGACAACTCACAACACACAGTATATATATCCTCACCTACAAAAAGATATTGACAAAATTGAACGGGTCCAAAGACGGGCTACAAGAATGGTGGAAGGTCTTAAGCATAAAACGTATCAGGAAAGACTTAATGAACTCAATCTGTATAGTCTGGAGGACAGAAGGAAAAGGGGGGACATGATCGAAACATTTAAATATATTAAAGGGTTAAATAAGGTTCAGGAGGGAAGTGTTTTTAATAGGAAAGTGAACACAAGAACAAGGGGACACAATCTGAAGTTAGTAGGGGGAAAGATCAAAAGCAACATGAGAAAATATTATTTTACTGAAAGAGTAGTAGATCCTTGGAACAAACTTCCAGCAGACGTGGTAGATAAATCCACAGTAACTGAATTTAAACATGCCCGGGATAAACATATATCCATCCTAAGATAAAATACAGAAAATAGTATAAGGGCAGACTAGATGGACCATGAGGTCTTTTTCTGCCGTCAGACTTCTATGTTTCTATGTTTCTATGTTTCTATAAAAATAATATTTATTACAAAATATCAGTATCCATTTAGCTATTGCTTTCTTATAGATAGATAACTAAATGCTCATTCAGGAATTCTTTAAAATGTGTTGTCTCTTCTGTTTTCAAGATTTGTTTTTCTCTCCTCAGGGGCCCTGAGGAAAGTAAATTACTGTCGTAAATGTGGAAAATGCTTCGTTCAGAAATCGGATCTTGCCATACATCGACTAGTTCACAAGGGAGAGAAACCTTTCAAATGCCTGGAATGTTCAAAATATTTTGTTCATCGCTCAGAGCTCGTGAAACACCAGCGCGTCCACACAGGAGAGAGACCCTTTAAATGCTTGGAGTGTGGAAAGTGTTTCTCACGGCAGTCCGTGCTTGCCAACCATCACCGGATCCACACAGGAGAAAAACCTTATGAGTGCCTGGAGTGTGTGAAACGTTTCACTCAGAGGTCACAACTCATCCGACACCGAAGGGTCCACACGGGGGAGAAACCTTATAAATGTCTGGAGTGCGGGAAGTGTTTTGCCCGTCACTCGGTTCTCATCAACCACCAGAGAGTCCACACCGGAGAAAAACCATACAAATGCTTACAGTGTACCAAATGTTTTGCTCGTCAGTCTGTCCTGGTGAGCCATCAAAGAATCCACACTGGAGAGAAACCCTACAAGTGTCAGGAGTGTGGCAGACACTTTGCTCATCAGTCGAACCTTGTCAACCACCAGAGAATTCACACGGGGGAGAAACCATATCAATGCTTGAACTGTGGAAAAAGTTTTGCCCAACAATCTGATCTTGTGAAACACAGGAGAATCCACACAGGGGAGAGACCTTACAAATGCCCACACTGTGGGAAATCTTTTATGCTCCATTCGGATGTTGTGAATCACCAGAGAGTCCACACGGGGGAGAAACCCTACAAATGCCCCACGTGTGGGAAGTGTTTCTCTCAACGTTCGGCTCTCGTGAGTCACCAACGAGTCCACACGGGAGAAAAACCGTACCACTGCCTGGCGTGTGAGAAATGTTTCGCCCAGCTATCCAATCTTGTGAAGCACCAGCGAATCCACACAGGAGAGAAACCCTACAAATGCTTGGAGTGTGGGAAATGTTTTAGGCGACGCTACCATCTCAAGGTCCACCATCGAGTTCATTCGCGGAGTTAGGCCCGTTGACGACCTTAAATGGGACGATGGCTTTGAAGGCCAAGGAAATGTTATTCAGTATAGATCGGCGGACTCAAATGGATTACATTCTGAATAATTTACATTTAGGTTTTAAAAAAAAAAGGTTATTTTAAAAAAACGCTTCATAGATGCCGATGAAGGAAGACAGATATACTGATGGCAGAACCAATGTTGAAGAGAGATGTACAATTAAAACGTGGGAAGGACTGAGTTTTAATGGCAGTTGCACTTGAAACCCTAGTGGCTCAGTGGATAAAGTGTAGTAACATAGGCTATCACTGCCCACAGCCAGGAGTTCGATCCTGACGAGGCTCAAGGTTGACTCATCCTTTCGAGGGCGGTAAAATGAGGCGCAGGATTGCTGGTTATATTGGGTGATTTACAATATATGCTTATATAATTATAAATCACCCAGAGACTGCTATAAAAAACTATGTTTTGGGGTTCGCAGAGTTGCTCAACCTTTCCGGATTGGTTGCCCGGAGGGGAGAGGGGCAGGCAAATGGGCACGTTGTATTCACAGAAGCACGAACAATGCTGCAAGTGCGTGTGACATGGCAATAGGAGCGCCTATGTGGCACTCACAACGACACTACTATGAGTGGGGTGTGGGGTGCACATGTGCCCACAATGGCCAGCCACTCTCGCAGTCCTGCGGCCAATAGGCCACATCTCAATAGGGGGCTGCTGCCCACAGGTTGGGGAACCTTTATATAAGACTAAATGCTACTGCTAGTACTATGCAGGGCAGTGATGGTGAACCTTTTTTCCTTGGGTGCCAAAAGAGCATGCACGCACAATGTTGTACATGCGCGAGCGCCCACACCCATAATTCAATGCCTAGGGAGGGCGAAAGCAGTTTCTCCTGTCTCCCGGAAGTCCTCTGTGTTGGGTATTTTGATTATTATTAATATTATTTGTATTAGCAGAGTTCAGCTGGCTTAATTTGCAGCGGATTTAGCATGGCAAGAAATGACACGTGGTTCAGAATCCCATTTGTTAGCAATGAATGACCACTCCTTCATAAAGATGAAAAATACAATCTTTACTTACAATTATGTCGATTCATGCAATTGATAGATTGCAGGCAGATACGTTTATATTCCAGTCCATATTAATAACTTCTGGATGGTCCCACGTGTGAGGATGGCTTTGGATTTCATCTCACACATGTGTCCTCAGCCGAGGACAATGGATCACACAGGAGTTCAGAAGAAGAAGGTAGAAGAGAAGGGAGGAGCATCTACTCTTCAGAGGTTTATATAGTCTGCAGAGTACCTGCCCCTTTTGGTCATCAAAAGGTGACACTGGTCAGTTAATTGCGACCTGACCATAGAGATGTGTTTACAAGACAGTGCAAGCATGTAGTAGAGTAGTTAAACCCAACACTCTGGAGGCCAGAAACGGCCTGTTTCCCAATTTCTGGTGGGCCCAGTAGGCTCGTGTTTCGCCCTCCCTAGGTTCCAAAGGCTTCTCTGGAGCTGGGGAAGGATAAAAACACCCTCCCCATCCCCCCGGAGGCTCTCTGGAAGCCAAAAACGCCCTCCCAGAGCCTCTGTGTGAGCCAAAAATCAGCTGGCCGGCCCACATATGCATGTTGGAGCTGAGCTACAGCAATGGTTTGTGTGCCAGCAGTTATGGCTCCGCGTGCCACCCGTTGCACCTGTGCCATAGGTTCGTCATCACTGATGTAGGGCAATTGGTTCACTTGTCCATATTGTTCGTCCCACGTTTTGGGTTCATCAGTTTGTCCGTTGTTTTATCTTCCACCATACAGAAATAACAACTTCCCAAGTGTTTTAAAACAGCAGCAAGGTAGCCACAGCAAGGAGGGTAAATGCTTGTATGGCTCTATTGAAGTGGTGCTTTCTGTGGTTTTTTTCCCCATGGTTCAAGCTGCAACCACGTTTTGTGGGAGGAGGAGGATACTTTCTATGAAGGAAACAGTGGTTGGCACAGAAAGAGAGCGGGGGACCTTGCAAACTGCTGCCTCATTGCTCTGCATATTCATGATTGCTAGTCTAGAAATAACGGGGGTAAAATTAATGCTATATTCAATAACAATATAAGAACAGAGTTGGAAGGGACCTTGGAGGTCTTCTAGTCCAACCCTCTACTTAGGTAGGAAACCCTACACTACTTGGGACAGATGTTTATCCAACATCTGCTTTAAAACTTCCAGTGTTGGGGCATTCACAACTTCTGGAGGCAAGCTGTTCCACTGATTAATTGTTCTAACTGTGGGGAAATTTCATCCTACAACTTCCTGATGCAATAAGACTGCAGTTCCCAGAATGCCCCAGTTAGCATGCTCCCAAATTCTAGATGTCATGCTTCCACCGGAAACTTTACCTATTGTAATTAATTATGTATTTTTATTGCTATTGTTGTTCTTCAATGTATCTTGGGCTCCACCTAGTGGTTAGACATGAATCTTTACTGGGACTTGGCCCTTAGGGTCACCTTCCTAGCCTCCCTCACTCCAAAAAATGCATCCCGCTGGGCTTTTCCATTAGGATTTGGAGGAAACAGAAGCACCAGGAAGAATCCAGCACACATTAATATCAAGACAAAAAATCCACATCCTATTTACACAGCATTGCTGTTTCACCATCCTGTTCCTCAAAGCATCCGGACCAGGACTGGGTTCCACTTGCCTTCCCTACTGCTTCGCATTGCGACAGAAGTGCGAATTTTGCTCACATGCGCTGATGTCACTTCACAAGAGTGACTCTGCCCAGAAGTCTCTGCGCATGCGCAGAGGGGTTTTTTTGCAAGCCAAGGTGACCGGAAGATATGTTCAGGATCGTGGACCGTCAGTCATCGCTACCAGTTTGGCAAGTGACAGCAAATTTCTGCTTCCATTTCTAAAGAACTGGTCCAAACTGGCAGCAACCCACCACTGATCCAGACCTATGGTTATTGGAGGATTGGTGGGTTTAGCTCTGAGTCTGTGCTAATGAATTATTATTATTATTATTATGATTAGCTGCAGGTCAAACTTTGCCAGAGGTGGGTTCCTCCTGTTTTGTACCAGTTCGCCTGAACTGGTAGCAAACTATTGATGATGTCACAGGACCAATTTGGTGGGTGCCTGTCCATAGACGTCACCATCTTTTTTCATTTTTTGAACAAATTGAGATATAGTAATGCACAGTGCAGGACAGGGTTGGTTGTTTCCAGCTCACCTGAAAAGTGCTTGCTTGGAGATTCTTTAGAGCAGCGTTTTTCAAACTTGGCAATTTGCAGACTTGAATCCTGAAAACATCTGGTGCAAGCTTTAAAAATTGATATTGTGTAATTAAATATTACATTGGAGGACAAAGAAGGAGGGGTGAGTTGTCTGTAAAAACCTTTGCTGGATTTCTTTAAATTGAAATTGTCCTGGTTTGAGAAGTTTGTGATGTACAACTCTATATAAACTGTTTCTTTAAAAAAAAGAATTTTTTGCATTAGTAATTTATAAAGTTATTGTCATCAATTAAATATATATACATAAAACAACCCTTTGCCCAGTTTCATTTTCCTTCCTTTTAAGCAGACACGTACCTACTTTTAGCTGCCCCGAGTCTTCGGAGAGGGGCGGCATACAAATCTAATAAAATAAAATTATTATTATTATTATTATTATTATTATTATTATTATTAATTTAACCTTTATAGTTAATGTTATAAACTAGAAGATTTATTTATTTATTTATTGGATTTATATGCCGCTCTCTCTGTGGACTCGGGGCATATTCAGTTATATGTTATAAACTTCAGTTATTCAGTTACAAAGTATAAACATTGAGTTGCACAGAAATCACAAAAGATACAACAGCCATTACCACCGCCACCACTGAATACACCATTTTATTTATACGTAGTAAGTTCCAGTGCTTTAGTTAGAAAAGTTAAAATCTAATAATAAAATAAATAAAACATGGTGCTGTAACATTTTTTAAAAATGGCTAAATCAATTCAGAATTATGAGATACTTTCAGTTTATGCATGGAAGGCAAATTATTGCACATTTTTGCAAAAGTAACTAGGTGGGGGGAGGGAAATGGTTATGTCCTAAAGGTCCTTTTTTTCAAAAGGCAACTGGACTTCCTTGTTTTTTTATTTGAAGATGTTTAGCTTCTCAGCCAAGAAGCTGATTCGGTTATTTATTTTATTTATTTATTTTGTCCAATACACAATAAATACACATTGAAGAGAATAGACATGTAGTATTATATTTAAAGAAAAGGATCGAAGAAAAGATATAAAAATAGAGGAGAAGATATATGAAAGGAAGAAAAGATGAATGAGATAAGGAGAGACAATTGGACAGGGGACGGAAGGCACACTAGTGCACTTATGCATGCCCCTTACTGACCTCTTAGGAACCTGGAGAGGTCAATCGTGGATAGTCTAAGGGAGAAATGTTGGGGGTTAGGGGCTGTTACTACTGAGGTTCTTGAATGAGAAGGGAGGTGGGGAAGAAAGTCCAGTTGCCTTTTGAAAAAGCCCCTTTGAGGCAACCATGACCTGGATGATTGAGAATTTCCATAGACTCCATTGTATCAACAACAACAAAAATAACACTCGAGCCACGATGCTTAAATTGAGCCTCCAGATTCAGGAATAGCATATCTGAATAAACGCTATATAAATAAAACGTGGAGGGTCTACTTGCCTTCACTTTTATGTCTTGCTTTGTTGGATCTCCAAAACTGAGTGCAGATCATACTAACTGGGAGACCCAAAAGTGTTTTTTCAAGAGGCAAGTGGATTTTTTTTAAGAGGTTTTTTTGGGAAGACGTTTCGCTTCTCATCCAAGGAGATTCTTCAGCTTGGATGAGAAGAATGGGGGGGGGGGGGAGAGAATTCTGGGAGTTGAAGTCCAACCTTCTTTATCGCGCCTGGAATCAAGACGAACTTTTTGAGGCGTGAAAAGGAAAGGAAGACTACGAGTCCCAGAAGCGCCTCTGGTTCCGTTCGGCAGGGAAGCGAATTGGACCACAAATCCCAGTGGCCACTAGGCTTCCTGATTCCAGATTCCGAAGGGTTGGATTGGCTGGGGGCGACTAAGACGTCAAAATTGGAATTGTCAAAAGAATGGAGGCGGCGGAGGCGCCCGGGCGGGTAAGGAAGCGCACGAGCGGGCGGGTGGAAAGCAGCCAAAGGCGGGGATCCTCTGGCCGTACTTTTAGAGGGGGTGCAAAAACTTTGCATCACAGAGCTGCAGGGGGTGGGGAGGGAGAAAGAAAAAACAATATGCTTCCTGGATTCTTGCTTTGCTATTGGGTGGAGAGTTGGTCGCCAGAGATCGCCAAGTTTTGTGATCTGGGAAAAGAGATGGGAGGGAGACGTGGGAGTAAGCAACAGCGGGGTGATCTGTCTCTCCTTCTCTTTCCTTTAAGGGCATCGCAGGGCTTACTCCAACCTATGCTTTCCAGATGTGTTGGCTTGTATATCAGTCTCTTCGTTTGGTTGCTTAGTGGCGTTGATGGGATTTGTAGTCGGATGCATTTAGCAGGTAGCAAACGTGGGGGGGGGGGTATTGACGTAAACTAAGGATTAACGTTTCAGGGTTATGGAAGTAGAGATGAGGCTAAGTAAGACTTTTTGCCTAAATGGAACCGTTTACCCTCACCGTCCTTCAAAAATAATATTTTTTTTAAAAAAAAGATCTATTTCATTTGTGGGTTGCTTCTTGTCTTCCATACCGTATCTTATTCCAGTTTTAGAGAGGTACCCTGCAACAGTTTGTTTGTTTGTCAAAAACGTGCACAAGATAGCAGGTATTGATGTAAACAAAAACATAAGCAAAGTAGGTACAGGTAAATTAGGACAATAGGACAGTAAGACAGAGATGATAGGCACAGTGGTGCTCTTATGCACGCCCCTTATGTGTCACAAGCTGCTTGCTATGAAAAATACACTATTTTTCAAATAAGAATGTGCTGTCTTGAAGTTGCAAGAGTCGATCCGCTAGTTAATATGTTCGTGTTGTTATATTTTAAATGCTTGAGAATGGGGGGGGGGGGGAACCTCACGTATGATAACTTGGTGGCCTTTGGATATTGAATGTCCAGGCTGGGGTGAAGATGTGTTTTCGTTCAGCCAGTAAAATGCCTAAGTTGGATTTTTGTAGAAAATGAGGAATGGTGAAAGAAAAAAAGGAGACATAAACTACTCCAAATCTTTCATTGCTTGGCTTGAAGCCTGAATATGTCGATTAGTTGAAACTACTGAGTCACTAACAAACAAATCCTGTATATGTCCCCACAGCGGTAAAATAATCAGACAGCGCACTGAGCTCCAAATGCTATGATCATTTTCTCCAGTAATACATTTGGCTGGGATAATGGAAGATGACTTCAGTCCACTGACCATAATTCCTGAGAATCACGTTAAGGTGAGAAAGTTGGCTTCCTTTTCACAAAATGAATAAAAATGCTGTTCAGCATATGAGGAATCTACAGACTGAGGGGCCAAGGCCCCAAAAATTCTTTTGCTGGCAGGGATGTTGCTGAGAATTCTGGGAGTGGTAGTCCACATAGCTGGGGAAAACTGATCCAATGCTGGGAAACTTGATGTCAGCAAATGGACAGGGTTTTTTTTTTTAAAGCAGCATTGGAGTCTACTTAGAGCAGTCTCAACCTCAATTTAAGATGTGTGGACTTCAACTCCCAGAATTTTTCTAACAGCCTGTTCGCTGGGGAATTCTGAGAGTTGAAACTCACACATCTTAAAGTTGCTAAGGTTGAGAAACACGGATGTAGAATCTGCAAAGTACATCAGAATTGGATAAGAGAGATTTGGATCTACAATGGTACCTCTACTTAAGAACTTAATTCATTCCGTGACCAGGTTCTTAAGTAGAAACGTTCTTAAGTAGAAGCAATTTTTCCCATAGGAATCAATGTAAAAGCAAAGAATGCATGCAAACCCATTAGGAAAGAAATAAAAGCTCGGAATTTGGGTGGAAGGAGGAGGAGGAAGAAGAGGAGGAGGACACATTTTATCTTAGTATGGATATATGTTTATCCCAGGCATGTTTAAATTCAGTTACTGTGGATATACCAACCACGTCTGCTGGAAGTTTGTTCCAAGCATCTACTACTCTTTCGGTAAAATAATATTTTCTTATGTTGCTTTTGATCTTTCTCCCGTATCTCACCATCACTCCATGGACTGCATTGGCTGCCGATTGGATTCCGGACACAATTCAAAGTGTTGGTTATGACCTATAAAGCCCTACATGGAGTAGGACCAGATTATCTCCGAGACCGCCTTCTGCCGCACGAATCCCAGCGTCCAGTTAGGTCCCACAGAGTTGGTCTCCTCATGGTCCCATCAGCCAGACAATGCCGGTTGGTGGGGCCTAGGGGAAGAGCCTTCTCTGTGGGAGCCCCAGCCCTCTGGGATCAACTCCCCCCAGAGATTCGCACTGCCCCCACTCTCCTTGCCCTCTGTAGGAATTTGAAAACACACTTATGTCATCAGGCTTGGGGTCATTAGACCACAACCTCTGCCCAAGGAATGTATTCAATGTGATAGTATGTATGTGACAGTTTGATTTTAAATGCTCAGTTTTTAAGATAATTTCTAACTTTATTATTCTATTAATTGGCTTAGAAATGTTTTATATATTGTATCTTTTTATCAAAATGTTGTAAGCCGCCCCAAGTCCACAAAGAGGGGTGGCATATAAGTCAAACAAACAAACAAACAAGTAAATAAATAAATAAATACAACAACAACAACAATAATAATAATTTATTAGATTTGTATGCCACCCCTCTCCAGGAGGACTCGGAGCGGCTCACAACAGCAGTAATAATACAATACCATACAAATCCAATACAAAAAATAAATTAAGAACCCATTATTACTAAAAAAACAGTCAATTCTACACAATCACACCACTCTCATATCCCCATGCCTGGCAGCATAAATGGGTCTTCAACATCTTGCGGAAGACAGGGAGGGTGGGGGCAATTTGAATCTCTGGGGGGAGTTGGTTCCAGAGGGCTGGGGCCGCCACAGAGAAGGCTCTCCCCCTAGGTCCCGCCAGATGACATTGTTTAGTTGACGGGACCTGGAGAAGGCCAACTCTGTGGCCGCTGGGATCCATGCGGGAAGAAGTCACAGAATAACAATGAATAAGCTAGCTAGATCCATATGAACGCATACATATTGATAAATGTTACTTTCTTTACAGAATTCAGTGACATTTGAAGATGTGGCTGTGTATTTCACAGAGGACCAGGGGGCTCTGCTGGATCGAAAACAGAGACGTTTGTATGAAGATGTCATGGTGGAAAATTATGGGATTGTGGCCTCGCTGGGTAAGGGGCTAGATCATGGTTCCCAAACTTTTTCAGTCCACCGCCTTCTTGGTGCTACAAACTCAGTGCCCCTCACCCCCTTCAGGTGGGTGTGGCTTTGTGTAGGGGCGGATTCCCATTACCGCCACTAACGGTACGCTGCGCACGCAGCTTCACTTCTCCTGCGTGCGCACATGTGCGTCCCAGCATATTTTTGCTTCTGTGCATGTACAGGAACCAAAATCTCACGAGGGAATGTACGTGTGTTGGTATGTCTCGGTATAGCTAGGCTATGAGACCGAGCAGAGATTAAGAAGAGTGTGGATGTGTGTGTGTTATAGCCAATAATGACACAGACTTAGTTATGCTGATTAAGTACTATTTACATATATGCATAAAACAGAAACGATCCATAAACTGCACATAGCAAGCACTAAGCAATACAATATAAACTGCACATAGCAAGCACTAAGCAATACAATATAAACTGCATATAACAAGCACTAAGCAATACACACTCCCCCCTCAAGGTAAAGGCAAAAGCGAATGAGCAATACAGCATCATTGTAGGAGAGAGTACTGCGCCCTCTTATGGTGAACCAGCTAAAACTCTTAAAGTGATATTACTACTTAAATACAAAAAACTACAATAGGCAGTTTAAGATGGCAATCCCAAATAACCATGTACCATGTACTAACAACGTGTATGTGAGATTTTGCTGATTTTTTTCGCTTCCACATGTGCGCTCATCCCCATATGAGATTTTGCCATGCGCAGAAGCAAAAACACGCTGGGCTGCGTGCGCTACCAGTGTGCCGTCCTCAACCGTACCGGTAGCAACTCGCTACTGGTTTGGTGGCTCTCAAGTCTTATTTTTCTAAAAACTCACTTTTTGGTCCTTAATTTTGATTATTGAACTTTTGCTGTTGGTCTTAGAATTATTATTATTATTATTATTATTATTATTATTATTATTATTTAGATTTGTATGCCGCCCTTCTCCAAAGACTCGGGGCAGCTCACAGAATACAAAAAACAACACAACAACAAATCTAATTAATTAAAAATTACTACTAAAATCCCATGTATACTAAAATCAGTCAGCCAACTCATTCACAACCACACATTACATCACATAAGCAGGGGAAGGGGCTTGATCTAATTGCCCCATGTCTGGTGACATAAATGAGTCTTGGGACTGTTGCGAAAGGCGAGGAGGGTGGGGGCAGTGCGAATCTCTGGAGGGAGCTGATTCCAGAGGGCCGGGGCCGCCAGAGAGAAGGCTCTTTCCCTGGGTCCCGCCAGACGACTTAGGACTGTTTGTAGTGTGTAAACATGATTTGTGTAATATTTTTTGTTTTGGTGGATGATGTCAGATTGATTGGTGCCGATCTGTGGGTGTTGCCATCTTTTTTCTATTTATTTTTTATTTTTTTAAATTCCTTCTGAGCATGTGCAGAAGTGAGTTCTGGCACTGTGCAGGTGGTCACCATCTTTTTTCCAGCTTTTTATATATTTTTAATTTTTTGTTACTGTGCATGCGTGCATATACCCACAAGTCAAGCCCACCAGCAGCAAGGTAAGTTGGAACCCACCCCGGCATACACACATGCATATATATGTATATATACATATATATGATGCAGATATGTATTTATCTTGTGTATATGTGTGTTTTTGTAGGTGTTTGGATAGATGTAACTTCCTCGTGACAGTAGGCAACAAAACCTATTTTTTTACTTGGGCCAGTGTACTCACAGTAAAAAAAATGACAATAAAATTGTTTTTTAATTCTCTTATTATATTGCCATGTTTTGCTCTGTGTAGAGTGGCTTCAAGATATGGTTTTAAAAAAAGAGTCAAAATGGCAGCCACAAAGGGCATGATGGAAGTTCCACCTACTTTTTAGCAAGCACCATCTTGTTTTTTTTTAAAAAAACTATGCTCTTCAGGCACGCCTGCTCCTGACCTGCCCATCACATTCTTCCATATCTACTTTGCCTTCAGGTTTTCTAGCCCTCAAGCCTGCCCTTATCTCTCAGATAGAACGTGGGGAAGAGCCGTGGCTGCCAGAAATCTCCATATTGGATGATGCAGAGATATCTAATACCAATGCAGGTAAATGTTTAGTAATCAAACTATTGAGCTATTTAATCTAGTAGTTATTTATTTATTTATATTTGTTTTAGAAAATTTATATTGCCGCCCACTCACCCATGTAAGCCACCTTGTGTAAGTACAAAATGATTAATTAAGTGATGTATTTTTTTGTTTTGTTATGTTCATATTCTTTTCTCTTTTTTTCTTTTTGTGTGTCTTACATTCTATGTTTTCAATGTTTTTGTTATGTTTTGTTTTTAATATAAATAATTCAATAATTTTTTTTTTTTTAAAGAAATTTTGGGGTCAACCGTGGTCATAAGGTAAATTGTATTTGTCTTTTATTCCACCAGATGATTCTGTGGAAAACGGCTTGTCTCCTCTGCTGCATGACAAATACTACAATGAGGCGCATCAGAACCACCTTGTGGGAAAGGAGTCCTTCCTGTGTGAGACTTGTGGGAACTCTTTTACTTGCTGGTCAGGCCCTGCAACGCCACAGGGAAAGCACACCGCAAAGAGACCTTATGAATGTATGGACTGTGAGGAACAGGCTCGGCGATCTTCTACCTTCATGGACCACTGGAGGATGAACGCAGAAGAAGAGGCCTACGAGTGCCTAGACTGCAGGGGGAGTTTCCCGTGGTCGTCTGCTCTTGTCACGCACTGTCAGGACAGGGTTGCCGATGGGCACCGCCACCACGTGTGTCTGGAATGCGGGAAGTGTTTTGGTCAAGCGTTGGGCCTTTTGAGCCACCAGAAGGTTCACCTCCAAGAGAAACAACACAAATGTTTGCAGTGCGGGGAACATTTTGCCGACCACCCGGCCTTCGTGAGGCACCAGAGAGCCCACACGGGCAAGAAACCCTACAAGTGCCTCCAGTGTGGGAAGTGTTTCGCGGACAGGTCCCACGTGGTAGCCCACCAGAGGATTCACAGAGGGATGAACCCATTCAAATGCTCCGAGTGCGGGGAGTGTTTCGACCAGCATTCGACCCTCGTGAGTCACTGGATGGTCCACACAGGAGAACAACCGTATGAGTGCCTGGAGTGCGGCAAATGTTTTCCGCGGCCCTCGTCTCTCGTGAAGCACTGCCGTATCCACACAGCCGAGAAACCTTACACCTGCTTGGAGTGTGGGAAGTTCTTTGCCCAGAGGTCAGGCCTGGTCAAACATCAGCGCATCCACACAGGAGAGAAGCCATACGTATGCTCGGAGTGTGGGAAACGCTTTGCGGACAGCTCCTCCCTCGCCAGGCACAAAAGGGTCCACACGGGGGAGAAACCTTACACCTGTTCCGAGTGCGGGAAACGCTTTTCAGACCGATCCAACGTCTTGGCTCACAAGAGGGTCCACACGGGAGAGAAACCTTACAAATGCCTGGAGTGTGGGAAGTGCTTCACTCACCGGTCGCACATAGTGAAACACCAGAAATTTCACGGGAAGGAGAAAGCCTTAAAATACCAACCACCCTTGGGAAAAGCTGCAGAAATATTACCGCATCCTAAAACCGTCAAACCTGAACTGTTCTGAGCCTTCTGAAGGACATATTTCCTGAACAGGGGTTTGATATCAATTACTCATAACCAGGGATACAAAATGTTAGTTCTTATTAATATCTCTGTTGTTTTAATATGTGTGACCCCTCCATTATTCTGCATTTTGGGGGATGTGGGGATAGTTTTTAAGGGGCAAAACGGATGCCTTAATTTTTGCAAAGGTTGTATGCTCTTGACCAAGACCTTTGCTATAATGCCAACCATGGAAATAAAATCAAATTTTATTTCCATGCCTGGCATAACATTTTCTGCATCGTAAAATTATATTTGATTTCCATTGAAAAGATCTTGGATTTGACAAAATACTGCAGTCACTCAGTGGCAAATAGTTTGACTGAATTCGTGGCTCCCAGATCTCAAATTACAGATAGTCCTTGCTTAGTGACTTAGTGACTGTCTCTATACAAAGCTAAAAGATATGAATAAAATACTATGGAGAGACTATTTATTTAAGTAAATTTAATTTGTTTGCTTCCTATCTTGACTTTGGGTAGCTTAATACATTAAAATAAAACAACAAAAAAGAATTTTGGTAGCATGATTAGTATTATGGAATAAACCCAGGAGCAAAACACAGCACACAGAGCCTTTAGATCAGTGTTTCCCAACTTTGGCAACTTGAAGATATTTGGACTTCAGCTCCCAGAATTCCCCAGAATTAACAGTGGTTTATATACAGAAATAGTGGCAGAGAGGTAGGCAAGCAGCAGGGGAGGATAGAGCAAGGAGAGGAAGGACTGACTGGGCGGCCTGACCACTACCCAATCACAGGATCAGCCTGCTGAAATAATAATAATTAATAATAATTTATTAGATTTGTATGCCGCCCCTCTCCAAGGACTTGGGGCGGCTCACCACAATAATAAAATACAATAATCAGCGGTACAAATCTAATATTAGTAAAACTGAAGTTAAAATCCCTTAATATTAAAAAAACAATACTACACAATCATACCATTCTCAAGTGCTATAATCAGCAAACGGGGGGGGGGATCAGTCCCCCCATGCCTGGCGACATAAGTGGGTCTTTAACATCTTGTGGAAGACAGGGAGGGTGGGGGCAATTCAAATCTCTGGAGTTGATTCCAGAGGGCAGGGGCCACCACAGAGAAGGCTCTTCCCCCGGGTCCCACCAGACGGCATTGTTTAGTCGATGGGACCCGCCAGACGGCCAACTCTGAGGGAGCTAATCAGCCGCTGGGACTTGTGCAGCAGAAGGCGGTCCCGTAGGTATTCTGGCCCGATGGCATGTAAGGCTTCATAGATGCAGAAGTAGCCAGCTGGAAGGACAAGACTCCAGCCGAGTAGGGCAATTGGAGGTGCCTGAGCAAAGGGAGCAGAGTGGAGTGGCATCCACAAAGAATGGACTGTAGCAGGGAAGGGGCCTGGATGGGTGGAAACGAGGGACCCTTTCAGGAGTTGAAACCAGTCAGTCAATCAATCAATCAATCAATCAATCAGAATGGAGCTGGTAGAGGCTTTGGAGGTCTTCTAGTCTAGCCCCCAGGTCAAGCAGGAGACCCTACATATATATATACACACACACAGGAGACTATACAATATAGGTTTGTGTCTATCTGTGTGTGTGTGTGTGTGTCATATTTTTGCTGATAATGGCAATCAAGGCAAATAAGCCCGAAATAGATTCATAGTAAAATCTATTTTGGGCTTATTTGCCTTGATTGCCTCTATACACAGACACAAAGACACACCATTTGAAAACCACAATTCACGAAGTGACCATAGTTCCCCACCTTTCCTTTTATCAGGATATATGGATCAATAATTGTTGGGGGGCACCCCTTGAGTGTTGGCTTCTCCCGTGTTTTTAAACCCACCCCCCTTTTTTTAACAGGATGCTAGGATCAATTGTAATTGATTGGGGTTCGTCCCAGGGAGGTTTGCTTCTCTCCAGCATTTAAAACAATTTTCCCCTTTAACGAGCTGGTTGGGCGAATAATAAACCGATTCGGGATCTGTCCCGTGAATCTTTGCTCCTTCCCAAGTTGTCCCTTTAAAAATACTGCAGTTGCCGGCGAAGTTAATCACAAGACCCACAATTCATTTCGGTTTCCACGCCTGGGCAGAGCCCCAAAGGTGCTCACCTGATTCGCAGGGAAAGGCGCGAAAGTAACTTTTGTCTTTCCTTCTGGAGACGGTGATGGCGTCCGTGGCGTCCCTGCAGGATTTCCTGGAAGAAGCCACATGCTCCATCTGCCTGGAGTATTTCCAGGACCCCGTGCTCATCCCGGAGTGCGGCCACAACTTCTGCCGGGGCTGCTTGACCCGCAGTTGGGAGACGTCGCAATCGGAGGCTTCCTGTCCCCAATGCAGACAGACCTTCGCGCCCCGCAGCGTCCTCCCCAACCGGCAGCTGTCGCGGATGGCTGAAGTAGCCAAGCGCTGCGGGGATCCTTGGGGCGAGGAAGGAGGGAGCTTCTGCCCGAAGCACCGGGAGCCCCACAAGCTCTTTTGCAAGGACCACGAGACCCTCATCTGTGTGGTCTGCGACCGATCCAAAGAGCACAAAGGCCACTCGGTGATCCCTGCGGAGGAGGCTTTCCCGGAATACCAGGTAGGAATTAGCCAGGAGGAATCGCTGCGGAGGGGCATCCAGAATCCTTTGTCTTCCTGGCAATCGTTAGATCTGTTTACTTCCTTTCTCTGTTGTCTGCAAACTGGATTTATCCTGGTGCAGACCATCACTCAGAAGCAGACAGGAGAGAAGATTCAAGAAACTTTTATTGAAGTACTTCAGCAAAAGGGTCTCAGCAGTTAAATAATAATAATAATAATAATAACAACAACAACAACAATAAATTATTATTATTATTATTATTATTATTATTATTTATTAGATTTGTATGCCACCCCTCTCCGAATACTCAGGTCGGCTCACAACATAACAGCAATACAATATAACTACAAGTCTAATATTAAAAAATTTAAAAAACTAATTTTATTTTATTTTTTTATTTTTTCCAATACACAATGAGGGTTTTAGTGGGGGGGTGTATGTATGTTTATGTATGTGTGTGTGTGTGTGTGTGTGTGTGTGTGTATATATATATATATATATATATATATATATGTCACATGTTTAAGCTGAATTTGAAAATTAAGGGAGACTAGGATAGATCTATTTCGGCCTTATTTTGGCCTTATCAGCTAGCCATACCCACTGGGACTTGAACCTGCAACCTTTGCCTTCTAAGGCAGAGAATTATCCTCTAGGCTACAGTATCCAATCCCTTCAGCTCTGTACCAGGGAAGGGTTACATTTTGTGTCGAATCACCCTGGTATATTGAAGGAACATCACACACACACACACACATATATATATATATATATATATGTGTGTGTGTGTGTGTGTGTGTGTGTGTGTGTGTACCACTGTACTATATATATATATATATAGTACAGTATATATATATATATATACACACATACATACATACACACACACACATACACACATACATACACACACACACACACATAGTAAAATACATGAAGGCTATAGAGGAGATACTCATAGTAAAATATATCTATGAAAGAATAGAAAAGAAGATATAGGAATAGAACATATCAATGAAAGAATAGAAGAAGAGATATAGGAATAGAAGAAAGGTATAGGAGAGCAATAGGACAGGGGACGGAAGGCAGTCTAGTGCACTTGTACTCGCCCCTTGCATTTACAATACATTGTTATAAAAAACGTATCTGCTACACAATCATACACAGTCCAACTGAACATAAACATAAAGGTCAAGGAGGAAAAAAGGAGGGGGGGAGATCAAAGGAGCCAAGACCCCAACCATATACAAAGATAAATTTGATACAGTTAAGATTAAGGTTCCTTGAATAACTCATTGGTTTCTTGAAGTGTTTTTTGTATTTCTTGTCCTGACCTTCTTTAAACTCCTTCATATCTTATACTAATAAGCTTTCTTTTCAAGGGGTTCCTGTTTTATAATAAGCTAGATGTTTATGCCTATGTGCCTTAGCTAGCATCATTCTAACTGGAATCCTCCTAATTTTCTTGTAATTTTCTTGTTGCTAGGCAGGAGTGTCCCCCCATTCCTTACTGGTCTTACTAAACTCATCTGCAATTTTCTGCCTCCGCCATTCCTTTAAAAAAAACTTCCCTAATTCCAACCTGAGACCTTCACCTCCTGCTTTATCCTTTGTGCCTGCAATTATTAGAAGACTGATTTACCACTTACAACCATTTTTTTAGTGACTGTTCAATGTCACCCCACAACTGAAAAAAGTATCTTATGACCATTTTCATACTTATAAGTTATGACCATTGTAGTATTCCTGGGGCCACTGATCAAAATTGGGATGCTTGGCAACCGGCATCTATTTATGATGGTTGCAGTGTCCCGGTCTTGCCTAGCAATGTAAATTTCCCTGTAGGGAGAAATAAGTTCCCTGTGCCAGCTCCCTTTCCACATTTGCTCTAGAGCCAAATTGTCATGGAGTCCTCCAAAATCTTGAGTGCAGACCCCGAAAAACACTCCTACTGGATAAGCCCAAAGTTTCATTTCTCACTGATGCTTCTGGGATGATTGCAACCAGGAGACTCAGGCAGCTCACGTTAGTGCCATTACAGGTAGACCTCAACTTAGAACTATTTGTTTAGTGACCATTTGAAGTTAAAACAGCAATAAAAGAACTGAAAGATAAGAAGGGCTCAGAGGATTACGAAATTTGGAATTTGTTTTACAATCAGTTGGAAAGGAGGAACAAAAACCAATAATAAATAAACAAAATATATAGGAATGTTAATGAGACTATATTTGTTGCGATTGAGTTGTAAAGAAAATATACTATTGGGAAAAAAATAGAGGAATATGTAAACCATACAAATTGTATAATTGTAAATCGTTGATATGAATTGCTGTAGGGGTTACACTGTATAGTCCAGTGATAGAAACATAGAAACATAGAAGTCTGACGGCAGAAAAAGACCTCATGGTCCATCTAGTCTGCCCTTATACTATTTTCTGTATTTTATCTTAGGATGGATATGTGTTTATCCCAGGCATGTTTAAATTCAGTTACTGTGGATTTAGCTACCACGCCTGCTGGAAGTTTGTAATGACGAACCTATGGCCCTAGCTCAGCTCCAATGTGCACATGTGTGCCAGCCAGCTGAGTTTTGGCCCGCACAGAGGTGTTTTTGGCTTCCAGAGAGCCTCGGGGTGGGGTGGGGGGTTACTCTCTCGAGGGAAACTTTTGTAGCCTGGGGAGGGAGAAATACAAACCTACTGGTCCCACCAGAATTTGGGAAACAGGCCGTTTCTCGCCTCCGGGGGGCGGGGGAAGGTGTGTTTGCCCTACCCAGGCATTGAATTATGGGTGTGGGCACTCACAAATGCACGATAGTATGCACACAAAAACTCTTTCGGCACACAAAGAAAAAAAGGTTCACCATCACTGGTATAGTCGTTAATGTGTATTTTTAATTTTTTTTCTGTATTCTTTTTTTTGTTTTTAATATAAATAATCTAATAATTTTTTTAAAGTGATGTAAAGTTTTTAACCCTTGTGATCATTGTAGGGATTCCGTGGTCACATGATCAAAATCTGGATGCTTGGCAATTGCCATGTACTTATGAAGAGTGAATATATGAGAGCTGAAGATTTTAAAAATTAAAGTTTTGTATATAAAAATATGTAGCCATTGTATGAACTTCCCTTTTGAGACTGATTAAAAGTGACCTTTGTAACACAAAGTATTGTAGGAACTTGGGAAAGATACCACACATAGATTAAACTACTATTGTTTGTGTTTCATCTTAAGAGACAGAAAACCAAAATACCTGCATGTAGCTTTTTAGATAAGGATAGGGGATAGGAGAAATGCACATATCAGGAGATGAACTTAATTTGTAACCCAGTATATCAGATTAGCTGACGTACCTGGGAGGGGTCTGTGTTAGGATATAACTAACCTGCATTTTGTTTCTGTAACTGTGCACCTCTAAGGGGGGGGGTCATCGTGCTTTGCAAACCGCTTGGGACATTAGCGAGATTACTGTGCCCAAATAAAACTTTGATTATTTCTTTTTAGGAATTTCAGCAAACAATATACACTGCTCAAAAAAATAAAGGGAACACTTAAACAACACAATATAGCTCCAAGTAAATCAAACTTCTGTGAAATCAAGCTGTCTACTTAGGAAGCAAAGCTGATTGACAATCAATTTCACACGCTGTTGTGCAAATGGAATAGTTGTGCAAATGAAATATTCAATGAGAATATTTCATTCATTCAGGTCTAGGATGTGTTATTTGAGGGCTCCCTTTATTTTTCTGAGCAGTATCCTATATCTTATAACTGGATTTTCCCTCCAATGTAATTCTTTACAGAAAAGAAACTCAAAACTTGTATTTTCTCTTCAGATCAAGGTTGAGGATTGCCTGAAGGCTCAGAAGGAGCAGAAAGAAAAAATATCTACATACAGAAGAAACACAGAGCAAACAGTGCAGGAAATGCTTGTAAGTATTGATCCAGGGGTGAGGGGCTTCTGAGCTACTAGGAAGGAGACCCCCTCCGCCATCTTTAATAATAGACAGCCTGTTTGTAAGTACAAAGTCTGACTTAAATGAAATTCAAGACGATATTAGAGCAGAGAACTTGTTCTTAACCTGGGGACTGAGATGTCACCACTCACTGAATGAGTCATAATTGGATTAAGACTCCCGTGTTTTATACAAAGGGTTTGGCTTGCTGAATAAATTAATAACAATAAAAATATGCCTTTTGCTTTTTCTGCTTCTTGTTCTAGGACATGATTAAAGACGTGAAAAAAACCGTAATGGCTGAATTCAGAGAGCTACAACTTTTGTTGGAAGCACAGGAGAAGCTCCTATTGACTAAAATGGAAGAGACAGAGAAGGATCTTATGGCAAGAGAGGAGAAGGGTTTGGCCAAGCACATGGAGGAACTCGGCTCCCTTGACGATCTCATCCGGGAGATAGAAGAGAAGCATCAGCAGCCAGCCAGCAAACTCTTACAGGTCAGGCAGGAAGTTGAGATCATAGAATCCTAGGGCTGGAAGGGACCTTGGAGGTCTTCTAGTAATCTAGTCTAATCCTGTGCCCAAGGCAGGAGGCCTTATACCATCCCGAAAAAATGTCCAAATTATTATTGGAATCATCCAGTGATTCAGTACCCAGAACTCTGTGAGGGAAGCTGTTTTGCTGATAAATACTTGTCACTCTCAGGAAATTATTCCTTATTTTTAGATTGGATCTTTTTATGAGGAGCTTCTACTCTTCACCTCTTGTTCTGCCCTCAAGTGCTACAGAGACTGAATTGATGCCCTTTTCCTTATCACAGCCTTTCAAGTATTGGAAGATGGCTGTCGTGTCTCCCCTAAGACTTCTCTTGGTTAGGCTGAGCATGCCGTGTTCCCTCAGCCATTCATTGTACAGTTTGGCCTCCAGAATCATTATCATCTTTATTGCTCCTCTCTGTCTCAGTATTTTTTTTTTGTATGATCTTGTATCAATGATGAAATGGAATTGACTGTTTTAGCCCCTCCACAGAATACTCTTTTTGACTCTTCTTTTTTTTCTTTTTCATAAATTTAATTAAAATTATAATAGTGAAAAGCGCAAATGGAAATAAAGAAAATGGGGAAATAGAGAAGGATAAGAAAGGGAAAGAAGTGTAGGATAAAGGGAAAAGGGAAGAAACGCATTGTCTTGCAACTTTTTTCCGTACAGTATAATACAAAATAATATTAAAGCCACAACTTTTATTTTTGAATGTTTAGCAATTATTAGCCAAGAAAAACAGATTAGTCTAATAAACAAAACAAGAAAAACAGATCAGTCTAATAAGCAAATCAAGCATTAAGAATTCATTGTTTTGTAACTTGACCACAAAGTTTAGACCCAACTTCCAAGTAGAACCATTGGGTAATATCTAATTAAAGCAGTCAATTTTTTTCTAGTTCCATCACTTTTCCCATCCATTCTTCTCTTGTGGAGATTGATATATCTTTCCATGTCTGCATGTAGATTTCTGGCTGCACTCAACCAAGTTCAAAATCTTTTTTTCAACTCCTGATTTAATAATCTTTTTTTCTTTCTATGGAAAAGAATGGTCACTAAATGAACTATTTAGTCAAGAACTACCTGTAATGGATTAAATTAGGTATACATACATAATGTAATTAAAAAAAAGCATGTCATGGGAAAAGCAAGAATACAAAGTTCTGGTCACCATCTCTGTATATTCTTCATAATTTGAGGTTCTTATCCCCTATTAGGGGATGTGGTTGTGGGTGTTATTTGTAGGATCTCCCCCTCTCCTTAATTTACAGGGCAAGGAGAAACACAAAGTATTATAACCGCTTGGACTTTCCAAATTGCTTTGATTCTGGAAGCATAAATGCAGGGGATTTTTCTATCCTGGTATTATGTTTATACATACATACATATCTGTAATTGTGCTGGATTCAACCAGTGTATATTTTTTCTTAAGCAAAAAAATAAAAACAATACTTCTCTAAAAGAAGTTGAACAGCTGGGAGGAAAAGAACAATGAGATTTTTAAAATTAAAATTACACTGGTACCTCTACCTAAGAACGCCTCTACTTACGAACTTTTCTAGATAAGAACCGGGTGTTCAAGATTTTTTTGCCTCTTCTCAAGAACCATTTTCCACTTACAAACCCGAGCCTCCAAAACTAACCAAAAAAGGCAGGGAGAAACCTCTGTGGGGCCTGTCTAGGAATCTCCTGGGAGTAAATAGGGCCGGAAAAGGCGGGGAGGAGGCTCTGTGGGGCCTGTCTAGGAATCTCCTGGGAGGAAATAGGGCCGGAAAAGGTGGGGAGAAGCCTCTGTGGGGCCTGTCTAGGAGTCTCCTGGGAGGAAATAGGGCTGGAAAAGGTGGGGAGAAGCCTCTGTGGGGCCTGCCTAGGAATCTCCTAGGAGAAAATAGGGCCGGAAAAGGCGGGGAGAAGGCTCTGTGGGGCCTCTAGGAATCTCCTTGGAGGAAATAGGGCTGGAAAAGGCGGGGAGAAGGCTCTGTGGGGCCTCTCTAGGAATCTCCTGGGAGGAAATAGGACTGGAAAAGGTGGGGAGAAGCCTCTGTGGGGCCTCTCTAGGAATCCCCTGGGTGGAAATAGGGCCGGAAAAGGTGGGGAGAAGCCTCTGTGGGACCTCTCTAGGAATCTCCTGGGAGGAAACGGTCTCCACTCTCCCTGCGGTTTCCCCAATTGCACGCATTATTTGCTTTTACATTGATCCCTATGGGACAAATTGCTTCTTGTTGCAAACTTTTCTACTTAACAACCTGGTCACAGAACGAATTAAGTTCTTAAGTAGAGGTACCACTGTATTTTGTGAATGTAAGAATTTAATTTTCTGCATAGGAATTTGCTCCTTTCAGTGCTTTGTCTCTTTATTTTTTAGGACATTGGAAGCATCTTGAAGAAGTAAGTAAATCCACCCTTTTCTTTACAGTCTCAGATCCTTAGCAGATCCTCCAGCAGTTTTCCTATTTTGGAAACGTCTGTTTGTATTTAAATGTAAAGACAACATACTGTATTTCAGGGCTTTTTAGACATTTCCTCAGATAACGTCAACACAATATAACAATATTTGATATAATCAATTTTTTATATTTATTTATTATTAGAGCTTATTTTTATTAAATTATTACAGTTGGTTTTACAGTTAGTTTGTTTCACAGTCACAGATGTTTAGATTGAATTTTGCCATTTTATCCACCCATTGAGTCTAAGCTCTTCCAAGCAATGTAAGTATCATAAATACATGCCAGTTGCCAAGCAAACAAATTGTGATTACAGAGACACTGTGATAGATGTTAAGTGCAAAAATGTTGTAAGTCATTTTTTTGACAACCATAGTAACTGTTAGCTAACAAATAGTCAGAAATTGAAGGTTACGTGTAAGTGCGATTTCATTGCATTACCTTAATCTATCAAGATCTGTTTGAACATTATATCCATTGTCTAATTACATGTGACACCCATGTTAGTCATTGGTCATCAGTCACTTGGTAAGATTCAATCCATTTCTTTGGCCAAGAGAGTCACAAGAATTTTCAAGAATATGGAGCCCAAAACTGAAACTTAGTTGCCGTTACTAGATCTCTCGTTTAACCTGATGAAGGTGGATAAGTGAAGTTCTGGATCGGGATCCACTGAGTTACCAGGTTGCCCATATTTGAATAGCTAGCCAGAGAAAATGTTAGCTGCTGCCAGTCAGAATTCAGACAAATAAAACTCAGAGTCTTTTCATTTAAGGTTAAAAGTGAATTTATCAAAATCAACTTGAAGCATCAGAAGCAAAGCAAAATCTGAAGAAAATGGCACGTAACCCACATACTAAAAAACCCCTTTCCACCCCCCTGTTGGGCATCCACCCAATCTCCATTGTCCAGACGCATCAGGTGGTCCAAGATGCTCCTCCCGGGCATCTCAGGAATTTGCCAGTCTAACGGTCTCGCCGACATCTGGGAAATAGAAACTTAACAAAACTTTTCACCTCCTGCACACTTTCCCAAACCCCCCTTTATTATCTACCCCTCCCCATCTCTATGACAACCAAGCAAACGACTAAAGCCTGGGAAACAGGACCTTCTCAGTCAACAGGAGTGCTGATTTACCACCAGCTTTACCAAGTACTTAGCAGCCAAGGACAGGACAACACAAGGAAACAACAATCAATGTTTTAATAGGTGGCCACCAACACCCCACGGAAGAATTAAAAGCTGCACACAACCAGACATCACATAAATACAATGTGCAGAATAGCCCAGTGCACACATTCGGGTGTGAAATAGAGAGGTTTCCTGAGGGACTTAAAGTCTGAAAGCTCAGACGACAAAACCTCTGGTGACCGACCCAGATTGGATGGTGTAGCTGGCTAATCCTCAAGCACCATTCGATGGTTTAGAAAGCTTCTATTGACAGGTTGATAACGGTTACAGGAACTGGGCATGGCTAGTCTAATGAAGAGAAGGGCCAGGGGAGACATGATATCAGCGTTCCAGTATTTCAGGGGCTGTAACAGAGAGGAGGGGGGTCAACCTGTTTTCCAAAGGACCTGAAGGCCAGACAAGGAATAGTGGATGGAAGAGATTCAACCTAGAAATAAGGAGACATTTCCTGACTGAGGAGAATGAACCTCTGGAACCGCTTGCCTTCAGACACTGTGAGAGCTTCATCACTGGCAGCTTTGAAGAAAAGATAGTGTAAGGCACTGATGGTGGCCCTATGGCACATGTGCTGGAGGTGGCACGCAGAGTCATAGATTAGATTAGATTAGATTTATTGGATTTATATGCCGCCCCTCTCCGCAGACTCGGGGCAGCTCACAACAATGGTAAAAAACAGTACATAGTAACAAATCTAATATTTAGCAATCTAAATTACAGTTTTAGGTTAAAAAGTCCAAAAAAAGAAACCCCAATACAGTAGTACCTCTAGATACGAGCTGCTCTACATGTGAGCATTTCAAGATACGAGCTAGGAGGGGAGAGACATTTCTGTTCTACTTCCGAGCTGAAATTCGGGATACGAGCCGAGCATCCACTAGGTGGCGCAAGAATCCTTGCTTTTGGTTATCTCGGAGGTGAAAAACAACTTGTTCCAGATACGAGTGCCTCCAGATACAAGCTCCCTTATGGAACAAATTATGCTCATATCTAGGGGTACTACTGTATATAAAAAACAAGCACACAATCAAATCATACACAAAAACTATATGGGCAAAAGGGAGATGTTTCAATTCCCCCATGCCTGACGACAGAGGTGGGTTTTAAGGAGTTTACAAAAGGCAAGGAGGGTGGGGGCAATCCTAATCTCTGAGGGGAGCTGGTTCCAGAGGGTCGGAGTCACCACAGAGAAGGCTCTTCCCCTGGGTCCTGCCAGACGACATTGTTTAGTCGACGGGACCTGGAGAAGGCCAACTCTGTGGGACCTAACCGGTCACTGGGATTCGTGCGGCAGAAGGCGGTCTTGCAGATATCTGAGGGTAGGTGAGGTATAGCCCTGTGTCAGCTCCAGCATACATGGGCATTCTGGCCAGCAGATTTCTGGCCTTGTTTTTTGACTCTTTTTGCTCTCCCAAAGCTTCAGGAAATCCTCCTGAACTCTAGGGATGGAGAAAAACGGGCCAACTGGAAGTCTGGAGACTTCACTGTGGCCTGTGCGCATGTACTGGGGAGGTTGTATGCATGTGTGGGTAGCAGCGTGGGGGTTGTGTGTATTGCATTATGAGTGTGGGCATGTGGATATACTGCCACACGCCCCTGCGTCCTTTTGTCACCTGAGCCAAAAAAAGGTTCACCATCACTGGTGTAAGGTCTCCTGCTTGGGTGGCGGTGTGTTGGTGGGTGGACTAGATGACCTTCCCACTCTTATTCTGTTATTTTGACTTGCCAGGTATCAGGCTAAGGAAACGTATGAGAATCCAGTGGATTTACTTCTAGAGCCGAAGTGGGCAATCTGGGATTACAGTGATGTCCTTGCACTTCTGAAAAGTGCCAAGAAAAAAATGAGAGGTAAAAAAGAGCCCCTGGGGTTTTACCCTGGATAAGATTTTGAGCATCCAAGAGAGATTCTGGCTCAGTCTGATTGTAAAACGAGACTTACCTGCAGGCTTTGTAGCCCAAATCCATATGCACTGATCACTGGGAAAGCAGAATAAGCTACCACTAAGTATAATGGAATATATACAGATAGTTCTTGACTTACGACCTCAGAGGAGCTGAAAATTTCTGTTGCTAAGCAAGTCAGTTACTAAGTGAGCAGTGCCTTATTTCATGAACTTTTTTGCCACAGTTATGCAGAAAATTCTGGCAGTGAAGTGATAAATGTGGTTGATAAATGAATCTGGCTTCCCCCATTGACCTTGCTTGTCAGAAGCTCTCAAGGAAGGTCAAAGAGGACAAACCTAGATGCTGCACCCATCGTAAATATAAGCTGGTTCCCAGCCCCTGAATTTTGGTCACGTGACTGGGGAGGCTCCAGCTGTCATAAGTGTGAGAATTGGTCATAAATCACTTTTTTCAGTGCTGCTGTAACTCCACTACACAAATAGTTGTAAGTTGAGAACTACCTGCCTATGGAATATACAGTAGAATGTACAGTATTTATACCCAATGGACTATGTATAACCACCAATGGCATTCTGGCTTCTGGTTTTCCATATTCCTTATTTCCTGATTTGAGTCCAAGGAAAGCACACCAAGAATGTACCGTGGTGCCTCTATTTAAGAATTTAATTTGTTCCGTGACCAGGTTCTTAATCAGAAACGTTCTTAGGTAGAAGCAATTTTTCTCATAGGAATCAATGTAAAAGCAAATAATGTGCGCAAACCCATTAGGAAAGAAATAAAAGCTCAGAATTTGGGTGGGAGGAGGAAGAGGAAGAAGAGGAGGAGGATAGTCGCTGCCGAAGGAAGAAGGTGATGTAAGGGGAATCAAAAAAATCCAAAATTTTAAGGCTTAAAAAAAAAAGGAGGGACTCTGAGGCAGCACCCAGAGAAAGGAAAACACTCCGTTCGCTCTAAGCTGCCCAGAGCGAAGGGAGCATTTCTTTTCTCTGGGCGTGGCAGAGGTTTATTCCCTCTCCAAGTGCCCAGAGAAAGGAAAACACTCCGTTCGCTCTAAGCTGCCCAGAGCGAAGGGAGCATTTCTTTTCTCTGGGCGTGGCAGAGGTTTATTCCCTCTCCAAGTGCCCAGAGAAAGGAAAACACTCCGTTCGCTCTAAGCTGCCCAGAGCGAAGGGAGCATTTCTTTTCTCTGGGCGTGGCAGAGGTTTATTCCTTCTCCAAGCACCCAGAGAAAGGAAAATGCTTTGTTCACTCTAGACTGCCAAAGCCTTCTTAAGCATCACCGAAAGGCTCCTCTGGCAGCCCAGAAAAGCCCAAGATGGCCAGGATTAAAGGGGGAATGGCAGGAAACTGCCCGGGCCTTCGTGCTGCTCTCAAATTTTCTAGGAAAATGATGCTGAATCCCTCCCTTTTCTTCCCCAGATACCCTGGAAAATGGACTTCAGCTACAGGAAGGTAAATATTACAATTTTAAGCTCTGTTCCAGTAATTATAAGAGAAACATGAGAATTAACAAAAAAGAAAAATATAGGATTAATTTTCCTAAACACTATGATGATAAAAACAATATATAATGACAAATCTAATAGTTAGAATCTAAAATAACAATAATACATTTAAAAAGTCTAAAAAACAAAAAAAAACCCAATATATAAAAACATACATACAGTCATATCATACACAAAAAATTACATAGGCAGGGGGAGATGTTTCAGTTCCCTCACGCTTGACGACAGAGGTGGGTTTTAAGGAGTTTACGAAAGGCAAGGAGGGTGGCGGCAGTTCTAATCTCTGGAGGGAGCTGATTCCAGAGGGTCGGAGCCGCCACAGAGAAGGCTCTTCCCCTGGGTCCCGCCAAACGACATTGTTTAGTTGATGGGACCCGGAAGAGACCAACTCTGTGGGGCCTAACCGGTCGCTGGGATTTGTGCGGCAGAAGGCGGTCTCGTAGATACCCTGGTCCGGTGCCATGAAGGGCTTTATAGGTGATGACCAACACTTTGAATTGTGACCCGAAACTGATCGGCAACCAATGCAGACTGCGGAGTGTTGGAGTAACATGGGCATATTTGGGGAAGCCCATGATTGCTCTCGCTGCTGCATTCTGCACGATCTGAAGTTTACGAACACTCTTCAAAGGTAGCACCATGTAGAGAGCGTTACAGTAGTCGAGCCTCGAGGTGATGAGGGCATGAGTGACTGTGAACAGTGACTCCCGATCCAGATAGGGCCGCAACTGGTGCACCAGGCGAACCTGGGCAAACGCCTCCCTCGCCACAGCTGAAAGATGTTTCTCTAATGTGCAAGACCCTCCCCTTTTCTCCATGCCTGTGATACCCTGAAGCTCATAGAGAAAAGGACGGAGCTTCCTCACATCCCATCCTGTGTCCCAAGTTATCTCTGGGGAATCCTTCCGACTCTGCAAGTTCAGAATTGAAACATGGCAGCGTTTTGCTCTGCCTGATCTTCTGGATTAATGCTCCTGGCAGAGTCCCTGTTCAACCTTGGCTGTCTCAGCAACTCATTGAAGACAAAGCCAACCACTCTTCTCTCCCAATCCCATTAATCTCATCTGCAAGATGGAAACTAAAGAGAATTGTGCCAGGAGGCTCAAAGAGGTGGAGCACTATGAAGGGTTTGAAGGACTTGGCCATAAGTCTTCAACCTTGGCCATTGTAAGCAATGTTCCCTCTAATTTTTTTCCGGAGTGGACAGAAAAGTCTGAGCGGCAGTCCCCTTGGGACTGGGCGGCATAGAAGTATCAATCAATCAATCCCTTCTTTTTTGTTAAAAGAAATTAATAATAAAACAAAAACAAAATCTATTACTATTAAAACTAAAGCAACCAGCAAAACCAAAAACATAACTATTAATAAAAACTGGTGAGGGCTGGGGGTTTTTTTCTCTGTTATTATTTAAGTGCTTTTACCATATGCTTTAAATCAAGAGTCACTTCTCTTTCCTGTCATTCTTTGCCTCAATCATTTTCTCATTTCTCTTTTTTCTCCTCTTTTTTTCTATCATTTCTCTCTTTCTCTCTTCCTTCCACTCTTCTCTCCCTCTCTTGCTTTCTCTCTCTCGCTTGCTTTCTTCCTCTCTCTCACTCTCTCTTCCTTACTATCTAGTCTCTCTCTCGCTTTCTTTCTCTCTCTCTCTTGCTTTCTTTCTCTCTTTCTCACTCTCTATCTCTCCCCTTTTGCTCTCTCTCTCTTTTTCTCACTTTCTGTCTCCCTCTCTCCTTTCTATCTCTCTCTCTCTCACACACACACACTTTCTCGTTTTCTTTCTCTCTCTCTTGCTTTGTTTCTCTCACACACACACTTGCTCTCTCTTGTTCTCTCTCTCTCTTGCTATCTCTCTTTCTCATTTTCTCTCCATCTTGCTCTATCTGTTGCTCTCTCTCTCTGTCTCTCTCTTGTTCTCTCTTTCTCTCTCTTCCTTTCTTCTCTGTGGAGGCAGGCGAAGGTTTTTCTTAGTTTGAATGTTCCAGGCGGGCTGGCAGGGGGATGGGGATGGCACGCAAGCCCGACATTCAAACTAAACTTCGCCCGCCTCCGCTGTGAGAAGAACACCTGCCCCGCCTCTCCTGCAGCCCCTTTGCTGACATCCGGGACGAAAGCGATCTCAGTGAAGGGACTGCGAGAGGGGTGGGGTGGGTGTTCCCAAAGTTTTCCGAGCGGCTAGCGGATGGATCAGGAGGATGAGAAGTTGCAGCCACCACCGCCACTGCAGCCACCGCTGCGGGAGGAGTCACGTCCCAAGGCGGGAAACGGGAGGAGAAAAATGGCGGATCGGGTGGAGGGGTGGGAGGCAGCAGCGAGAAGCCACGGGCGCGAGGGGGACAGAGGCGCTGAATTCCCCATCCAGCATGGCTGACCTGAAGGGCAATCAGCAGAGTGGTGACCACATAGGAGACTAGAGACTAAAGGAATTGACCAGTGGAGCCAAGAGATGAACCATTGAGCCTTGGAGCCAAGAACAGGACAAATAATTGATGGATCCTGAGGGTGTGCAGCTGAGTGGCAGGAGGACTGGCAGGTGGCCAAGGCAACCTAAGTGAATGGAATGAGAAAGCCAGATGTCAGAGGGATGACAAACAGGCTGGCAATTAACAGGAAGGGACTGAGAGAGGGGGAGAGCCTGAGTGCTTGGAAAAAGGGCTACAGAGGGTCCCTGGACACTGGCAGCCCCATCAGGGAATTCTGGGAGCTGAAGTCCACAAGTCTTACGATTGTCAGAGTTAGAGAACTCTTAACAAGGCCAAGCTTAGGTGATGTTTAAAGAAAAACAATGAGTCTTCCAGTCCTGGACGGGGTGTTTGGAAGCTGAACTCCCTTCACACAAGAGGGTTAAACTCTTGGAGGTGAAGACACACGAAAGGTCTCTAACTGAAGCTCTTCTTCCTCTCCATCCTTCCTTCCCTTCCCCCTTACAGAGAATGTAACTCTGGACCCAGGCACAGCCGATCCTAACAGCCTTCGAATCTCCGGAGATCGAAAAAGCATCGTAGGATTTCTGCTAGGTAGATCAGTATATATTACTTATGCTCAATGCCCCCAAAGATATGAATATAATCCTTTTGTCCTTGGCTGTCAGACGTTCTCAACTGGGAGACACTTCTGGGAGGTAATTGTAGGGGATGGAACAGAATGGGGTGTAGGGGTTGCCAAAAAGCCAAAGAATGCAACCGATATTTATGTGCCGAGAAGCTGCTGGCAGATTGGGCAATGGGAAGGGAAATACATGGCCAAGTCTCCATCAGAATGGTCTGATCTGGTCCTGACTGGGAGGCCCACAAGCATCCGAGTCTCTCTCAATTGCGAAGAAGGGAAACTGAAATTTTTTGATCCTGGGACATTAACTCTGCTCCATACATTCTCTGACGCTTCCTTGGCTGGAGAGACCCTTTGGCCCTGTTTCTATTTCACCAAAGACTCCCGCATGACCCTCCCCTAAAAAAGGGGACGTCCATAAGCAAAACTTTGGAAAAATCCCATTTGTCAAGCAGGGATCTCTGAAAGCCTTTAAAGCAGAGGTTCCTTAGCTTTTTACTACTTCAGCTTCCTTTGTTGTCTATTCTATTGCCTGAAGTTGTAGAGCCTTGGAAATTTAAGGAATGGGTCAATCAATCTAAGAAAGTCAGGTGTGCAATATAAGCTGGATAAGATGTAATGTCATTTGTTCAGGTGTATCAGTATTAAAGAAAGCTCATGTTACTGCCAACTTTATTTTGCGGATGAATCCAAACGAAGAAAAAAAAACTTTCACCTTCGCCTTATTGAAAAAAAAACCTTTCACTTAAAGCTTTCGCTGCGATCAAATCTTCTGTTTTTAAACGTGGAACGAAAAAAGAGTTTTTTTACCTTAGGTCTTTTTCTGTGATGTATTCCTTTTCAGTTGGAAAGGTTACGATAGTTTTACTTTCTTAAACTTTTTCTTGCTTCCCGCTGGGTGAGGGGAGAATGCGCTGGCCGAATCTTCCTAGGCAAGGAAGATCGGTTCTCCCTTCTCCGAAGCTGCGGGGTGAACCGCTGCCTCCGGAGCTTCAGCGACGGCTCCTCGGGCAGAGGGGAGCCCCCTGTTCTGGGATCGGGCCATCCGAGCCCGATCCGATCGCGATTTGCGACCTTCGGAGGGGTAGAAGGGATCTCGGGGCAGAGCGCTGCCAAAGAGATCCCGCTGCAGTCTCCTCCAGACCGGAAGTCGTTACTGCCAACTTTAGACGTCCATCACATTTATGTACCTTGCTCGCTCAGGAATTCTGGGAATTGAAGTGCCTATGTCATACAAGAGCCAACTTTGCCTATACTTGGTCTAACATATATACAGTATTGGGTAGAACTGAGTTAAGTATATTAGTCCGGTCCTCTAAAACCATCCCAATTTCTCATGCGGCCCCACGGCAAAATTAATTGCCCACCCCTGACCTAGAGCGAAGTATGGAAGTAGCCGGACTATCAAAGGATTTTTTATTTAACATTAAATGGATCTAAAAATCAACTAGAACCCATGAATTATACATTTGCTTTACTCTTGAAATTTTGGAATTAAAATCTGATCTTTGGAGATCTTCGAGTCTGCGGAGAGGGGCGGCATACAAATCCAATAAATAAATAAATTTTTTCATTCCATTTTGGAAGAGGTAGTAGGGGTTTTTTAGTTATTTTTTTTAGGAGAATACATGAAAAGGGGGAGCAAATATAGTGACTTAATTGTGTCTGTAAGAATAAGATGAAATTATTGTAATAAGGTTAAAGGAAATCAATGTGGAATTCAATTAGATGAAAATTTGGATATCTGGATGACAAAGTTAAAGGTCAAGGTTGGAGGGATATGATTAATACCAAAAATTAATTTGGAACTATTAATTTTTGGGGGGATAATTATATATGACTTACTAACTAAATACTGCTTTTATTGTAATCTGACTACAGTGGTACCTCATCATATGAACTTAATTGGTTCCAGGAGGAGGTTCGTAAGGTGAAAAGTTTGTAAGACGAAACAATGTTTCCCATAGGAATCAATGTAAAAGCAAATAATGCGTGCAAATCCTTCAGGAAAATCCCAAACTTTAGAAGGGAGGTGAACAGAGGGCAGGGAGGAGCAGCTAAAGGGGGCGGGTGGAAGAAGCAAGGCTAGGCTAAAGGGTGAGTGGAAAGGAAGAAAGGCAAGGGAGGCGCCCCTCCCTTTTCTTTCTTCAAAAGACACCCTTTCAGTGCCTGCAAACTTGGTGTTCTCCTAGTTATTTAAATGGAGTCTTTTCCTCCTCTAAGCCGCCCCTCCCTTTTCTTTCTTCAAAAGACACCCTTTCAGTGCCTGCAAATACGCTGTTCTAGTTATTTAAATGCAGTCTTTTCCCCCTCCAAGCCGCCCCTCCCTTTTCTTTCTTCAAAAAAGTGGGGGGGAAAGAAACCCTTTCATCCCAGCAGCAGCGGCTTGGGTTCGTAAGGTGAAAATAGTTCGGAAGAAGAGGCAAAAAAAATCTTAAACACCGGGTTCGTATCTTGAAAGGTTCGTTAGAAGAGGCGTTCGTAAGATGAGGTACCACTGTATTTTGAAATGTATGGAAAAATGTTGGTATGGAGGAATTTTTTTAAAAAAAAATTACCCTTAAAAAAAAAGTAAGGATTCTACCACCTGGAGATGCTGCCTCAAGGTCACTTGGTTGGAAAAAAACAATCCGAGGTAGCCCAAAACTAATTTCGATATTGAGATGGGTGTCAGATCCACTTTGATCTAGTGCAGTGTTTCCCAACCTTGGCCACTTGAAGATATTTGGACTTCAACTCCCAGAATTCCCCAGCCAGCGAATGCTGGCTGGGGAATTCTGGGAGTTGAAGTCCGAATATCTTCAAGTGGCCAAGGTTGGGAAACACTGATCTAGTGGTTAAGGCGCCAGGCTAGAAAGAGGAAAACTCAGAATTTAAGTCCTGCTATAGCCCTGAAAGCCAGTGGGTAACTGAGTCATTTTTTCTCAGAATTGTTGCGGGGGAAATAGGAGGAGGAGGAGGTTTAGGATATATTTGCCACCTTGAGTCATTTGTAAAAAAATAAATAATAAAGGGAGTGAAACTGAACTCTGATGTGGTGACTTTGATTGCTAACAGCACTTCTCTGGAAAATCTCAAAGCATCTAAGCAATTGAAAACTGACCAGCGTGATTAGACAGACAGACAGACAGACACAGACATAAAGGGATCCACCCCTTTACCAGCGGGTCGACCTTGGGAAGGCACAGGGTGCCGTAATTGCCGCGACAAAAAGAGTCAACAGAGAAAGTTTTTCTCGGGGTGAGACGACCCCGATTGAATCTGGATCGCTCCTTTTATTGTTTTTTTTACTTTTCATGACATGTGGTACAAAATAACCAATCCGCGAGCGCCACATGTAATAAGCCATCCCCCAGCTGCTGTCCAGTCATGCGCTTTACGAGGCAACCTCCTCATGACTTCCTTATAGATGATTATACGGAAGCTCTGTTACAGCGCTTCCGTTAGGTTGTGTGTGATTGGATGAAGAATGAAAGTAAGACATACATTTCCTTATATGGTAAGTTAATTCTGCGTTATGTCTTACTTACTTACTTACTTACTTACTTACTTACTTACTTACTTACTTACTTACTTACTATTTATTTATTGGATTTGTATGCCGCCCCTCTCCGTAGACTCGGGGCGGCTAACAACAATGATAAAAACAGCATGTAACAATCCAATTAATAAAACAACTAAAAACCCTTATAAAACCAAACATACACACAAACATACCATGCTTAACTTGTAATGGCCTAGGGGGAAGGAGTATCTTAAACCCCCCATGCCTGGCAGCATAAGCGAGTCTTGCGTAGTTTACGAAAGACAGGGAGGGTGGGGGCAGTTATAATCTCCGGGGGCGGTTGGTTCCAGAGGGCCGGGGCCGCCACCAAGAAGGCTCTTCCCCTGGGGCCCACCGAACGACATTGTTTAGTCAACGGGACCCGGAGAAGGCCAACTCTTTGGGACCTAACTGGTCGCTGGGATTCGTGCGGTAGCAGGCGGTTCCGGGGGTAATCTGGTCCAATGCCATGTAGGGCTTCTTACTTTTGTATCGAGTTATTTGTTTACCACGTGATCATGGACTCTAGCTTGTCGCCCTTATTTATTTATTAATTTATTCAATTTTTATGCCGCCCTTCTCCTTAGACTCAGGGCGGCTTACAACATGTTAGCAACAGCACTTTTTAAACAGAGCTAGGCTATTGCCCCCACAATCCGGGTCATTTTACCCACCTCGGAAGGATGGAAGGCTGAGTCAACCTTGAGCCGGTGATGAGATTTGAACCGCTGACCTTCAGATCTACAAGTCAGCTTCAGTGGCCTGCAGTACAGCACTCTACCTGCTGCGCCACTCCGGCTCCACTCTTCTGGACTCGCTGCCTCTCTTTTAGAGGAGGAATAAAGATTCTATGCAGCACCCACTAGGCTACAACACCGTCCTCCGGTAATGTCCTATCCTAGTGTTCAGTACCTAAGAACCTATGATTACAACACAGACAGACAGACACAGAGAGAGAGAGAGAGAGAGAGCATTGCATGAAGTCAATATATGGGGAACAGCCATTCATTCATTCATTCATTGAGTCCTTCGGGATTGGGCGGCAGAGAAGTCAAAATAAATAAGTTAGTAAGCAAGCAAGCAAGCAAGTAAGTAAATACATTCATAGATAGACAGACAGACAGACGATTTGTTGCACTGCCATATCTTCCCAGTTCAGAATAAACAGAATGAAAACAGCAATCATCTTCATATCCTCTCTAGGTGCTGAGAACAAGGAGCAAAAATGTTAGTCAATTTCTTCCCCTCCTGAATCCAGGAGTAAGAAAAATCTTCTCTGTTCACATTCTTGGAACTCTTTGTGCTGGATGTTGTCATTAAATAAGTGGTGCTTATTAGGATTTTCCTTGTGCCTTTGCCTTGTCTATTTCACAGATTTTTACCCAGGATGTAGATGGCAAATTGATCTGTATTAACAAACCATTCTAACTGAGCCTGTCAGCTGCCCTCTTATGCTTACTTGTGCTTCACTGTTACGCGGTGATAGACTTCCATGAAGGGGGGGGGGAGAGGGAAAGAAGGGGAGAATTATTGGGAAGATGAAAGTAAGGGTTGTACCACCTGGAGATGCTTTCCTCAAGGTCACTTGGCTGGAAGAAGGAGGGAGCTGCATGCCAAAGCTTGGACTGACCTTTATGAAAACATCTTTACATGAACATAGGGGTGGGCAATGAAAGACAGTTCAGAAAGCTAAGAACTACATTGCCTTAAACACGACCTAAGCATAGCCCATAAAATAGAAACATAGAAGTCTGACGGCAGAAAAAGACCTCATGGTCCATCTAGTCTGCCCTTATACTATTTTCTGTATTTTATCTTAGGATGGATATATGTTTATCCCAGGCATGTTTAAATTCAGTTACTGTGGATTTATCTACCACAAAATCATCTGCTTCAACGTCCTTCCTGTCAATGACTACTTCTGCTTCAACCACAACAACACATGACCACACAACAGATACAAACTGAAAGTAAACCGCCTCGACCCCACCCCCAAGTTGAATGTGCAGACAACATGTGAAATTGATTGTCAATCAGTGTCGTTTCCTAAGGGGGGGGACCTCATGAGTGTTGGCTTCTCCCACCCCCTTTTTTAAACCCACCTCTTTAACAGGATGCTAGGATCAATTGTAATTGATTGGGGTTCGTCTCAGGGAGGTTTGCATTAAAACGATTTCCTCCAGCATTTAAAACGATTTCCCCCTTTAACGACCTGGCTGGGCGAATAATAACCGATTTGGGATCCGTCCCCTGCATCTTCGCTCCTTCCCAATTGGTCCCTTTTAAAATGCTGCAGTTCTTTAAGAAGCCAGCGAAGTTAACCACAAGACCGACAATTCATTTCGGTTTCCTGCGTGGTCAGAGCCCCAAAGACGCTCACTTGATTCCCAGGAAAAGTTTCGAAGCTTAACTTTCTCTTTCCCTCTGGAGACGGCGATGGCGTCCGAGGCGCCCTTGCAGGATTTCTTGGAGGAAGCCACCTGCTCCATTTGCCTGGAGTATTTCCAGGACCCCGTGCTCATCCCGGTGTGCGGCCACAACTTCTGCCGAGGCTGCCTGACTCGCAGTTGGGGCACGTCGGAATCGGAGGCTTCCTGTCCCCAGTGCAGACAGACCTTCGCGCTCCTCAGCGTCCTCCCCAACAGGCAGCTGGCGCGGGTGGCTGAAGTGGCCAAGCGATGCGGAGGTCTTTGGGGTGAGGAAGGAGGGAGCTTCTGCCCGAAGCACCGGGAGCCCCACAAGCTCTTTTGTAAGGACCACGAGACCCTCATCTGTGTGGACTGCATGGTCTCCAAAGAGCACAAGGGCCACTCGGCGATCCCTGCGGAGGAAGCTTTCCGGAAATACCAGGTAGGAATCAGTTAGGAGGAATCGCTGTGGAGGGGCATCCAGAATCCTTTGCCTTCTTGGCAATCCTTGAACCAATTTACTTGCTTCCTCTGTTGTTTGCAAACTGGGTTAAGTCTGTTGCAGAACCATCAATTAGAAGCAGACTGGAGAGAAGATTCAAGAAACTTTTATTGAAGTACTTCAGCAAAAGGGTCTCAGCAGCTAAAGGAGCCAAGACCCCAACCATATACAAAGACAAATTTGATACAGTTAAGATTAAGGTCCTTTGACTAACTCAATGTTTTTTGTGTTTCTTGTCCTGACTTTCTTCATAAATTGCGTATTTTATGCTAATAAGGTTTATTATCAAAAGGGGTGTGCGTTTTATTATAAAGTAGAAGTTTATGCCTATGTGCCTTAGCTAGCATCCTTCTAACTGGAATCCTCCTAACTTTCTTGTAATTTTCTTGTTGCTAGGCAGCAATGTCATCCCCCCCCCTTGCCGGCCCATTCCTTACTGCAGTGTTTTTCAACCAGTGTGCCGCGGCACACTAGCGTGCCGTGAGACATGGTCAGGTGTGCCGTGAAGCTCAGAGAGAGAAAGAAAACAAGAGAGAGAGAAAGAAAGAAAGAGAGAGAGAGAAAGAAAGCAAGAAACAAAACAAGAGAAAGAGAAAGAAAGAGAGAGAGAGAGAAAGAAAGCAAGAGGGAGAGAGAGAGAAAGCAAGAGAAAAAGAATGAGAAAGAGAGAAAAAAGAAAGAAAGAAAGAAAGAGAGAGAGAAAGAAAACAAGAGAGAAAGAAAAAGAGAGAGAGAAAGAAAGCAAGAGAGAAAGAACGAGAGAGAGAGCAAGAAAGAGAGAGAGAGGGGAAGGGATGGTGGGAGAGAGAAAGACAGGGAGGGAGGGAGGGAGGGAGAAAGAGCAAAAAAGAGAGGAAGGAAGGAAGGGAGAAAGAGGGATGGAGAGAGAGAAAGAAGAAGAAGGGAGAGAAAGAGGGAGGGAGAGAGAAATTGAGCGAAAGGGAGGAAGAGAGAGAGAAAAATTTTGTCCAAACTTTTTTTAGCCCCCTCCCCCCCCCCCTCAATGTGCCCCAGGGTTTTGTAAATGTAAAAAATGTGCTCAAAAAAGGTTGAAAATCACTGCCTTACTGGTCTTACTATACTCATCTGCAATTTTCTGCCTTGGCCATTCCTAAAACTTGCCTAATTCCAACCTGAGACCTTCAGCTCCTGCTTTATACTTAGTGCCTGCAATTATTAGAACACTGATTTTGACTTACAACCATTTGTTTAGTGACTGTTCAATGTTACCCCACCATTGAAAAAAGTATTTGATGACCGTTTTCATACTTATGACCATTGTAGTATTCCTGGGGCCACTGATCAAAATCAGGATGCTTGGCAACCGGCATCTATTTATGATGGTTGCAGTATCCCGGTCTTGCCTAGTAAATTTGCCTGTAGGGAGAAATAAGTTATCTGTGCCAGCTCCCTTTCCACATTTGCTCTAGAGTGAAATTGTCAGTCCTCCAAAAGCTCACTTTAGTGCCATTACAGGTAGTCCTCAACTTAGAACCATTTGTTTAGTGACCATTTGAAGTTAGAACGGCAATAAAAGAAGTGAAAAATAAGGAGAACTCGGAGTATTGTGAAATTTGGAATTTGTTTTACAATGGGTTGGAAAGGAGGGGGAAAAATAACAATAATAAATAAACAAAATATATAGGAATGTTAATGAGATTATATTTGTTGTGATTCGGTTGTAAAGAAAATATACTATTGGGAAAAATAGAGGAATATGTAAAAATAGAGGAATATGTAAAAATATGTATGATTGGTTTTTAAATTGGGGTTTTAAATTAACTTAAACTTAAATATTGGATTTGTTTACATTGTATTATTATTGCTGTGAGCCGCCCCAAGTCTGCGGAGAGGGGCGGCATACAAATCTGATTAATAAATAAAATAATAAATAAAGTATATTGTTGATATTAATTGCTGTAGGGGTTACACTGTGGATGGTGAACCTATGCACCCGGAACCATATCCGCTGGCATCTGAGCCGTTGCGCTAGCTCAGCTCCAATGTTCATGTGTGTGCCAGCCAGCTGATTTTTGGTCAGCACGGAGGCTCTGGGAGGGCGTTTTTGGCCTCCAGAGAGCCGTGGGGGTGGGGTTAATCTCTCCCGCCTCCAGGGAAACTTTTGGAGCCTGGGGAGGGAGAAACACAAGCCTACTAGGCCCACCAGAATTTGGGAAACAGGCCATTTCTGGCCTCCGGGGGGGGGGGGGGGCGGGCAGGGGAAACTGTTTTTGCCCTCCCCAGACATTGAATTATGGGTGTGGGCACTCATGCATGCACGATAGCACGCACACACACTGTTTCCGCATCCGAAGAAAAAAAGGTTCTCCATCACTGGTATAGTCGTTAATGTGTTTGTTTAATTTTTTTTCTATATTCTTTTGTTTTGTTTTTAATGTAAATAATCTAATAATTTTTTTAAAGTGATGTAAAGTTTTTTACCCTTGTGATCATTGCAGGGATTCTGTGGTCACATGATCAAAATTTGAATGGTTGTCAATTGCCATGTATTTATGAAGACTGAATATACACTGCTCAAAAAAAATAAAGGGAACACTTAAACAACACAATGTAGCTCCAAGTAAATCAAACTTCTATAAAATCAAGCTGTCTACTTAGGAAGCAACACTGATTGACAATCTATTTCACATACTGTTGTACAAATGGAATAGTTGTGCAAATGAAATATTCAATGAGAATATTTCATTCATTCAGATCTAGGATGTGTTATTTGAGGGTTCCCTTTTTTTCTTTGTGCAGTATCCTATATTTTATAACTAGATTTTCCCTCCAATGTAATTCTTTACAGAAAAGAAACTCAAAAATTGTATTTTCTCTTCAGATCAAGGTTGAGGATTGCCTGAAGGCTCAGAAGGAGCAGAAAGAAAAAATATCTACATACAGAAGAGACGCAGAGCAAACAGTGCAGGAAATGCTTGTAAGTATTGATCCAGGTGTGAGGGGCGTCTGAGCTAATAGGAAGGAGACCCCCCTCCGCCATATTTAATAATAGACAGCCTGTTTGTAAGTACAAAGTCTGACTTAAATAAAATTCAAGTTTATTTATTGATTGATTGATTGATTGATTGATTGATTGATTTGATTTGATTTGTATGCCGCCCCTCTCCGCAGACTCGGGGCGGCTAACAACAGTAAAAAGACAATATAAACAAATCTAATATTAAAAGTAATTTTAAAAACCCCAATTTAAACAACCAATCATACATACAGACATATCATGCATAAATTTTATAAGCCTAGGGGGAAGGAAATATCTAAATTCCCCCATGCCTGACAACAGAGGTGGGTTTTAAGAAGCTTACGAAAGGCAAGGAGGGTGGGGACAACTCTGATATCCAGGGGGAGTTGGTTCCAGAGGATCGGGGCCGCCACAGAGAAGGCTCTTCCCCTGGGTCCCGCCAAACGGCATTGTTTAGTCGACAGGACCTGGAGAAGGCCAACTTTGTGGGACCTAACTGATCGCTGGGATTCGTGCGGCAGAAGACGGTCCCAGAGATATTCTGGTTAAAGACGATATTAGAGCAGATAACGTGTTCTTAACCTAGGGACTTAGATGTCACCACGGGCTGAATGAGTCATAGTTGGATTAAATGTACCGTGTTTTGTACAAAGGTTTGGCTTGCTGAATAAATTAATGCAAACCATATTCGATCTTATTGAAAAAATTGTGAACTCAAACATTTTTCTGTCTCCTTTTTTGGAATCACTGATTCCAAATTCCAAATTTGGCAAGAAAATTTTCATGAGAGATTATTTAAAATTTAGCCTTTTTTAAATTAAAGAAATCTTTTTCTGCACCATGTTTTTTAATATCAAAAGGGATTTTTTCTTCTTCGGAAATTCTTCCACCTCACTTCTAGTTTCTTCAAGGAATCTGTTTAATTATTATAGCAATAAAAATAAAAATAAAATAATAACAATAAAAATATGCTCATTGCTTTTTCTCTTTCTTGTTCTAGGACAAGATGAAAGAAGTGAAAAAAAATGTAATGGCTGAATTCAGAGAGCTACAACTCTTGTTAGAAGCACAGGAGAATCTCCTATTGACTAGAATGGAAGAGACGGAGAAGGATCTTATGGCAAGAAAGGAGAAGGGTTGGGCCAAGCACACGGAGGAACTAGGCTCCCTTGACAATCTCATCCAGGAGATAGAAGAGAAGCTTCAGGAACCAGCCAGCAAATTCTTACAGGTCAGGAAGGAAGTTGAGATCATAGAATCCTAGGGCTGGAAGGGAGCTTGGAGGTCTTCTAGTACAGTAGTCCCTCACCTATCGCTGGTGTTACGTTCCAGACCTGGCCGCGATAGGTGAAATCCGCGATGGGGAATTTATCGACTGATAGTACTTATTTAAGTATTTATATTGTAATTGTTTGGTAAGTGTTCATTGTTTTAAGTGTTTATAAACCCTTCCCACACAGTATTTATTTAAGATACAGTATTTAAATACAGTATTTACAATTTTAGACAATTTTTTTTAAAAAAAAACCTGCCGATCGAGTTCGGCGGGCTGTTTAAATCTGCCGATCGACTTCCTCAGAAACCTGCGATGAAGTGAAGCCGCAGTAGGTGAAGCGCGGTATAGTGAGGGACTACTGTAATCTAGTCTAATCCTGTGTCCAAGACAGGAGCCCTCATACCATCCCCCCAAAATGGTTGTCCAAATTATTATTGGAATCATCCAGTGATGCAGTACCCAGAATTCTGTGAGGGAAGTTGTTCCACTGATAAATAATTATCACTCTCAGGAAATTATTCCCCTCTCTGTCTCTGCTGTCCCTTCCTGCTCTTTGTCTCTCCCTGTGTTTGACCTTGGTTCGCTGTCTGACTGGTCTGACTCTTGCTGCAGCTAGACTGGCCTTCTGGAAACAGACGGCTCCCACAGCCACAGGATCTGGCCTGAAGCCAACCAAATCACATACATACATACATACATACATACATACATACATACATACATACATACATATCTGTAATTGTGTTGGACTCAACCAATGTATAATTTTTCTTAGTCAAAAAATAAAAACAGGACATCTCTAAAACAAGTTGAACAGTTGGTGGGGGAGGAAGAACAATGAGATTTTTAAAATTAAAATTACTCATTTATTTTGTGAATGTAAGAATTTAATTTTCTGCATAGGAAATGGCTCCTTTCAGTGCTGTTGTCTCTTTATTTTTTAGGACAGTGGAAGCATCTTGAAGAAGTGAGTAAATCCACCCTTTTCTTTACTGTCTCAGATCCTTAGCAGATCCTCCAGCAGTTTTCCTATTTTGTGAACTGCTGTTTGTATTTAGCAGTATTTTAAGGTAAAGACAACATACTGTATTTCAGGGCTTTTTAGACATTTCCTCAGATAACCTCAACACAATATAACTAACAATATTTGATATGATCAATTTTATTTTATTTATTTTTTTTATTTATTTATTTATTATTAGAATTGATTTTTATTAAATTATCACAGTTGGTTTCACAGTCAGTCAGGTGTTTAGATTGAATTTTGCCATTTTATCCACCTATTGATTCTAAGCTCTTCCGAGCAATGTATCGTAAATACATGCCGGTTGCCAAGCAAACAAATTGTGATTACAAGACACTGTGTTAGATGTTAAGTGCGAAAATGTTGTAAGTCATTTTTTTGACCCATCATTGTAACTGGTTGCTAACAGTTAGTAAGAAATTGATTTCATTGCATTACCTTAATCCATCAAGATCAGTTTGAATATTACATCCATAGTCTAATTACATATGTCACCCATGTTAATCATTGGTCATCAGTCACTTGGTAAGATACAATCCATTTCTTTGACCAAGAGATTCACAAGAATTTTCCAGAGTAGGGAGCCCAAATCGTTGCCGTTACTGGATCTCTTGTTTAACTTGTTGAAGGTGGATGAGTGAAGTTCGGGGTCAGGATTCACTCAGTTATCAGGTTGCCCATATTTGAATAGCTAGCCAGAAAAATGACTGAAGCCCTTGTCAGTCAACAGGAATGCTGATATACCACCAGTACTTAGGAGCCAACAGGAATGCTGATATACCACCAGGTACTTAGGAGCCAAGGATGGGACCACACAAGAAAACAACAATCAATGACTTAATAACTGGCCATCAACACCCCCTCCCCTGAACAATTAAAAGCCACACACAACCAGGCACCACATAAATACAATGTGTATAATAGCCCAATGCACGTATTCTGATGTGTGAGAGAGAAGTTTCTGGAGGAACTTGAATTCTGAAAGCTCAGAAGACAAAACCTCTGATGGCCGACCCAGATTAGATCGTTTGGCGGGCCCCAGGGGAAGAGCCTTCTCTGTGGCGGCCCCAGCCCTCTGGAACCAACTCCCCCCAGAGATTAGAACGGCCCCCACCCTCCTTGTCTTTCGCAAATTACTTAAGGCCCACCTTTGTCGCCAGGCATAGGGGAGTTAAGTTATCCTTTCCCCCTAGGCTATTACAAGTTATGCATGGTATGTTTGTGTGTATGTTTGGTTTTTTATAATAAGGGTCTTTTAGTTGTTTTTATTAATTGGATTGTTCATGTTGTTTTACCACTGTTGTTAGCCGCCCCGAGTCTGCGGAGAGGGGCGGCATACAAATCCAATAAATAATAATAATAATAATAATAATAATAATAATAATAATAATAATAATAATCCTTAAGCACCATCTGATGGTTTAGAAAGCGCAGTGTCAGGCCTGAGTCTTCATGTGGAGTTTAGAGAGTTCAGCCTGACGCAACACAAGGGGGGGGGGTAGTGAGTAGTTGGAGGGGAAAGAATCCAAATATTCCTTTCTCCATGCCAAGGCCACCGTTTGTTCTGCCTCAACTGAAGAGAAGAGGAAGTTGATAAGCTCCTGCACACAGACTGGCTCTCGTGATGAACTTGTGGATGTGGGGGATGTAAGATGAACCTTAACCTAGGTGGGATTCTGGGAAGTACTCAGAATCGGAATGACAATGGCGTAGCTAACATGGTTCTGTTAATAAATCAAGCTCTCATTGAGAGAAATGGACTGGGACTTGTTTTATTTCTCAGATGTTATTTAGAACGCTGACAAGCAGGTTGATAACAGTTGCAGGAACTGGGCATGGCTAGTCCAATGAAGAGAGGAATCATGGAAAACATTATTATTATTAATTGGATTTGTATGCCGCCCCTCTCTCTGGACTCAGGGCGGCTCACAACAAACATAGAATACATAGTAAAACAATTTGATCCAATTAATTATAATTAAAAGACTTAAAAAGATCCTAAAAACTTAAAAACATTCCATTCATCATTCACTCAATAGAGCACTCTAAGCGCATTGGTCAGGGAGAGAGATCTAGTGGCCCCATGCCTGGCGGCAAAGATGAGTTTTCAAACTTTTTTGGAAAGCAAGGAGGGTGGGGGTAGCGCGAATCTCTGTGGGGAGCTGCTTCCAGAGAGCCGGGTTCCCTACAGAAAAAGGTCTTCCCCTAGGCCCCGCCAGCTGGCATTGTCTGGCTGATGGGACCTTGAGGAGACCAACTCTGTGGGACCTAACCAGATCCTGGGATTCTTGCAGCAGAAGGCTGTCTCAGAGATAATCTGGTCCTATGCCATGCCGGGCTTTATAGGTCATAACTAACACTTTGAATTGTGTCCGGAAACTAATCGGCAGCCAGTGCAGTCCACGGAGTAATGTTGAGATATGGGCATGCCTCAGGAGGCCCAATACAGCTCCCGTGGCTGCATTTTGGATGATTTGAAGTTTCCGAACACTCTTCAAAGGTAGCCCCACGTAGTCGAACCTCGAGGTGATAAGGGCATGAGTAACCATGAGCAAGGACTACCTGTCCAAATAGGGCTGCAACCAGGTGAACCTGGGCAAACACCCCCCTTGCCACAGCCAAAAGGTGGTATTCTAAAGATAGCTGTGGATCGAGGAGGATGCCCAAGTTGCGGACTTTCTTTGAGGGGGGTAATAATTCCCTTCCCAGGGTGATGGACGGACAGATGGAAGTGTTGTTGGGAGGCAGTACCCACAGCCACTCCGTCTTGTCTGGACTGAGTTTGAGCCTGTTGGCACCCGTCCAGACCCTGACAGCCTCCAGACCCCAGCACATCACTTCCACTGCTTCACTGAGTGGACACGGGGTGGAGATGTACAGCTGAGTATCATCAGCGTACTGGTGGTAACTCACCCAGTACCCTTGGATGATCTCACCCAGCGGTTTCATGTAGATATTAAACAGCAGACTTACCCCTGAGGAACCCCACAAGGTACGGTCCTAGGAGTCAACCTCTGACCCCCCACTAACACCGACTACAACTGACCAGAGAGGTAGGAGGAGAACCACTGTAAAATGATGCCTCCCACTCCCAGCCCCTCCAGTTGGCACAGAAGGATACCATGATCGATGGTATCGAAAGCCGCTGAGAGGTCAAGAAAAACCAGGAAAGAGGATAAGGCCCTCCAGAGATCATCCATCAGTGCGACCAAAGCAGTTTTCACGCTGTAGCCGGGCCTGAATCCTGACTGTTGAGGGCTTAGGTAATCGGCTTTTTCCAAGGACCATTGGAGCTGGAGCAACACCACCTTAGAGATCGACCTCTGACCCCCCACTAAAACCGACTGCGACCGACCAGAGAGGTAGGAGGGGAACCACTGAAGAACAGTGCCTCCCATTCCCAACCCCTCCAGCCGGCGCAGAAGGATACCATGGTCGATGGTATCGAAAGCCACTGAGAGGTCAAGAAGCACCAGGACAGAGGACAAGCCCCTGCCCCGGGTCTACCAGCCAATCGACAGCCAATGCAGGCCGCATAGTATTGAATAGATGTGAGCAAATCTGGGTGGCCCCACAATAGCTTTCGCAGCTGCATTCTGCACGATCTGGAGTTTCCGAACACTCTTCAAAGTTAGCCCCATGTAGAGAGCATTACAGTAGTCGAACCTCGAGGTGATGAGGGCATGGGTGACTGTGAGTAATAACTCCCTGTCCAAATAGGGTCGCAACTGGTACACCAGGCAAACCTGTGCAAACGCCCTCCTTGCCATAGCTGAAACATGGTCAAATATTAGCTGTGGATCGAGGAGGACACCCAAGTGTCGAACCCTCTCTGAGGGGGTCAATAATTCCCCCCTCAGGATGATGGATGGACAGATGGAATTGTCCTTGGGAGGCAAAACCCACATCCACTCCATCTTGTCAGGGTTAATTTTTAGCCTGTTGACATCCATCCATACCCTAACAGCCTCCAGGAACCGGCACATCACTTCCACTGCTTCACCAACTGGACATGGGGTGGAGATGTACAATGGGTATCATCAGCATATTGATGATACCTCACCCCATGCCCTTGGATGATCTCACCCAGAGGTTTCATGTAGATATTAAATAGTAAGGGGGAGAGGACTGACCCCTGAGGCACCCCACAAGAGAGAGGCTTAGAGATCGACCTCTCATCCCCCACTACAACCGACTGCGACCGGAGAGGTAGGAGGGGAACCACTGAAGAACAGTGCCTCCCACTCCCAAACCCTCAAGCTGGCACAGAAGGATACCATGGTCGATGGTATCAAAAGCCACTGAGAGGTCAAGAAGCACCAGGACAGAGGACAAGCCCCTGCCGCGGGCCTGCCAGAGATCATCCATCAGCGCGACCAAAGCAGTTTCCGTGCTGTAGCCGGGCCTGAATCCTGACTGTTCAGGGCTTAGATAATCGGCTTCTTCCAAGGAACGTTGGAGCTGGAAAGACATTACCTTCTCGACAACCTTCCCCATAAAGGGAAGGTTGGAGACAGGACGATAGTTATTAACTACGGCTGGGTCCAGGAAAGGCTTCATGACGAGGGGGCGCACAAGTGCCTTCTTGTAAGGAGCCGGGAAGGACCCCCTCCCCAGGGAAGCATTGACAATCTCCTGGACCCAGCCAAAACCAACCAAGAGGGACACGGATCCAGTAAACAGGTGGCGGAACTCACAACTCCTATGGGCTTGTCCACTTCATCAGGTTCACCAAGTCAAACTACTCCCAGAAAGGTGGACAAGGATGGGCCCCAGTCACCTCGACTGACTTGTTGTCAGTCGACTCTGCTATCCAATCGGAGTCAAGGTCCTTCTGGATCCGAGTGATTTTATCAGCGAAAAATGTGTTAAAATCCTCGGCACTGCTCTGCAAGGGTTCCCCACTCCTCCCGGTTAAGAAGGGAGTGAGTCACCCTAAACAGAGCGGCCGGGCAAGATTCTGCTGATGCAATCAGGGCGGCATGATACGCGCATCTTGCCGCCTTGAGCGCCACTTTGTAAGTCTTAATATGAGCTCTTACAAGTGTTTGATCGGATTCAGATTTAAGAGACTCAGAGCGGCTCACAACAATAACCGCAATGTAAACAAATCTAATACATTTTAAAAACATTTTAAAACCCATTGTTAAAACCATGTTAAAACCATACAACACATACCATAGATAAATAATATAAACCCAGGGGCTCAATTTCCCCATGCCTGATGACATAGGTGGGTCTTCAGTAACTTACGAAAGGCAAGGAGGGTGGGGGTGGTTCTGAACTCTGGAGAGAGTTGATTCCAGAGGATTGGGGCCTCTATAGAGAAGGCTCTTCCTCTGGGGCCCACTAGACAAAATTGTTTAGTCAACAGGACCCGGAGAAGGCCAACTCTGTGGGACCTAATCGATCACTGGGATTCATGCGGCAGATGATGATTCCAAAGGTATTCTGGTCCGATGCCACGTAAGGCTTTATAGGTCATTACCAACACTTTAAATTGTGACCAGAAACTAATTGCCAACCAATGCAGGCCGTGGAGTGTTGATGAGACGTGGGCAAATCTAGGGAGTCCCACAATAACTTTCGCGGCCGCATTCTGCACAATCTAGAGTTTCTGAACACTCTTTAAAGGTAGCCCCCTGTAGAGAGCGTTGCAGTAGTCGAACATCGAGGTGATGAGGGCATGAGTGATTGTGAGCAGAGACTCCCTGTCCAAATAGGGATGCAATTAGTGCCCATCCAGACCCCAACAGCCTTATTATTATTATTATTATTATTATTATTATTATCATTATCATCATTATCATTATCATTACCATTATTATTAATCATAGTGAACATTTATGCCCCAAACCAAAATCAGAAACAATTCTACAAAAAGTTACATGACACCCTTCTCAAAATAGATTCAAAAAATATTTGCATTATTGGGGATTTTAATGGAATAGTAGATCCAAAAATAGATTTTATGATGGGAGGTACTAAAAAGACAAAGACAACAACTTTACCTGTTTCATTTATTAACATGGTGGACGAATTTACATTCTATTCCAATCCTTATAACTCATTCTCTAGAATTGACATGATATGGACAAGCAAAACAATGTACAAAAAATTAAAATCAGCCAATATAGAACCCAACATGTGGGGCCACTACAATCCCCTCAAGATCACATAGCAGGGAGAAAGGAATGAATTTAGGAGGTGGACAATAATTACAGATATACTACACGACGAAAAATATATAAAGATTATTAATAAGGAAACAGAACTCTTCCTTGCAGAAAATAAAAAACAACCAACAACAGCCCAAAATCTCTGGGACACATTAAAGGCATATATTAGAGGCTTAATAATAGCCTACATAGTTAATAACAAAAAACAAGATAAGGAAGTTTATAATTCATATATAAAGACCAGATCCGAATCTGATCGAACAGTTGTAAAAGCTCATATTGAGATTTACAAAGTGGAGATCAGGTCGACAAGGCGTGCATACAATGTCGGCCTGATTGTGTCTGCGGAATCTCACCCGGCCGCCCTGTTTAGGGTGACTCGCTCCCTTCTTAATCAGGGGGGAGTTGAGGAACCCTTGCAGGGTATTGCCGAGACTTTTAATAAATTTTTCGCAGACAAAATCGCTCAGATTTGGACTGACTTTGACTTCAATTGGAGCGCAGAATCGGCTGACAATGAGTCAGTCGAGGTGACGGGGTCCGGCTTAATTCATCTGTTTGGAGCGAGTTTGACCGGATGACACCTGATGAAGTGGACAAGGCCATTGGAGCTGTGAGCTCCACCACCTGTTTGCTGGACCCATGTCCAGTGTTTCCTGTAAGCTGCGCGCGTGCGCGTGCCCCAAAATACCCCCCCAGGCACCCTTTTCCATGGGCATGCACTCCCCATCCCCCTGCCATCTCGTGGGTGTGGGGGGGGGCGGGGAGGTGCCGGCAGTAGGAGGAAAGGGAGCCGCGGCTGCCCCTGCCTCCCTACGGTGCCTCCAGCCCCCTCGCACCCCTGACCTCTCGCCCCTGACCCCCGCCTGCCCGATCTGCCCCCTCTCCTCCTCCGCCACCTCCTGCCTTGGGGCGCGACTTCTTCCGCGGCAGTGGCGGGCGGCTGCGGCTTCTCGGGACAAAAGCGCTCCCAGCCAGGGGGCTGCGAGAGAGGGCTTTCTCCGTGCGCTTCAGGAATGCCCGCCATGCCCCTCTCGCAGCCCCCTCGCTGGGAGCACTTTCGTCCCGGACTTTCAGCAAGAGGGCTTCAGTAGAGGCAGGGCAGGCGTTCCTGAAGCGCTCGGAGAAAGCGCTGTCACAGCCCCCTCACTGACAGAGAGAGAGAGAGGGGGAGAGAAAGTAAGTGAGAAAGAGAGAGAGAGAGAAAGGGGGGAGAGAGATAGCAAGAGAGAGAAGAGAAAGAAAGAGAGATAGAAAGAAATAGTGAGAGAGAAAGAAAGCAATAGAAAGAGAGAAAGAAAACGAGAGAGAAAGAAAGAGAGAGAGAGGGAGAGCCAGAGTGGGAGAGAGAAAGAGAGAGAAGTGACTCTTAATTTAAAGCATATGGTAAAAAGCACCCAAATAATAACAGAGAGAAAAAACCCCAGCCGTTTGTGTGTGTGTGTGTGTGTAAACTCTTAAACCATTTCCAATGGCTCACCTGTTATTGGAAATGGTTCAAGAGTTCACACACACACAGAAGGGGGGAGGAGACAGGGATGAAAAAAGAGGAGAAGATAGTAATAATAGTAATAGATTTTGGTTTTGTTTTATTATTAATTTCTTTTAATAAAAAAGGAATTATTTTCTTATTTATTTATTTATTTACTTACTTACTTACTTACTTACTTACTTACTTTTACTTACTTACTTACTTACTTACTTACTTACTTACTTACTTACTTACTTACTTACTTACTTACTTATTTATTTATACTTCTATGCCGCCCAGTCCCAAAGGGACTGTCGCTCAGACACTATACTTTTCTGGCCACACCGAAAAAAAATTAGAGTGAACATTGCCCATGTCCCTCCTGGCTGTCTCGGCCAGCAGGGAGGTGACACGGAGCTGGGTCCAGGAGATTACCAACTCTTCTCTGAGGGAGGGGTCCTCTCTGGCTCCATACAAGGAGGCACTTGTGTGCCCCCTCCTCAATAAGCCTTCCCTGGACCCAGACATATTTAATAACTATCGTCCTGTCTCCAACCTTCCCTTTATGGGGAAGGTTGTTGAGAAGTTGGTGTCGCTCCAGCACCAATTCGCTCGCTCGCTCGCTCACTTGTTTGCCCAATTTCACCCACTTTATTGTTCAGCTTGTTTATGGTCTTGTTTTCTTGGTGTTTCTTGTTTGTTTCAGCTTATTTGACTGGCTCACTCTGCCGCTCGCTTAGCCAGCGCTCACTTATCTCCTCCTCAGATCATAGGTGATCGCGGGTGGGCACTCGATATTCCCGACAGTCCCAAAAAGGTCTTTAGAAGGCCTTAAAAGGGTCTATGATAGTCAAAGATTCTAATAACATTAGTAGCTCATTAGCATTGTTGAAAGCCTCAAAAATGGTAAAAACCGTACTCATGATAGCAGTGTTCCAGTATTTCAAGGGCTGTTACAGAGAGGAGGGGGTCAACCTGTTTTCCAAAGCACCTGAAGGCCAGACAAGGAAAAATGGATGGAAAGTGATCAAGGAGAGATTCAATCTAGAAATAAGGAGACATTTCCTGACTGTGGAGAATGAACCACTGGAACAGCTGGCCTTCAGACATTGTATTCGCTTCATCACTGGAAGCTTTCAAGAAAAGATGATGTAAGGCACTGATGGCGACTCTATGGCATGTGTGATACAGGTGGCACACAGAGCCATATCGTGAGGCGTTGCCCTATCTCAGCTCCAGCCTGCAGGTGCACGCTGGCCAGCAGATTTCCAGCCTTTTTGGCAGTTTTTCTCTCCCCAAGCTTCAGGAAGTCCTCCTGAATTTAGTTATTTATTCATTAGATTTGTATGCCGCCCCTCTCCGTAGACTCAGGGCAGCTCACGACAATAATGAACAGTATATGACAAATCTAATAATTAAGATCATTAAAAAACCCGTATTAAAAAGAAAACATACACTCAAACATACCATTCATAAACTGTATAGGCCCTGGGGAGAAGTCTCAGTTCTCCCATGCCTGGGTTTTAAGGAGCTTACGAAAGGCGAGGAGGATGGGGGCAGTTCTGATCTCTGGGGGGAGCTGGTTCCAGAGGGTCGGGGTCACCACAGAGAAGGCTCTTCCCCTGGGTCCCGCCAGACGACATTGTTTAGTCGACGGGACCCAGAGAAGGCCAACTCTGTGGGACCTAACTGGTCGCTGGGATTCGTGTGGCAGAAGGTGGTCTCGGAGATATTCTGGCCCGATGCCATGAAGGGCTTTATTTTTGTAAATTACTCAAGATCCACCTATATTGCCAGGCATGGGGGAACTGAGACACCTTCTCCAGGCTTCTATATTTTATGTTTGGTATGTATGTGTTGTTTGGTTTGAAACGATGTGGTTTTATATGTTTTTTTCCCCTTTTTTAATATTAGATTTGTTCCACTGTAACATTGTTTTTATTATTGTCGTGAGCAGGCCCGAGTCTTTGGAGAGGGGCAGCATACAAATCTAATATATTATTATTATTATTATTATTATTATTATTATTATTATTATTATTATTATTATCATTATCATTATCATTATTATCATTAATAATTACTATTCACCATCACTGGTGGAAGGTCTCCTGCTTGGGTGGCGGTGTGGTGGTGGGTGGACTATAGAGGACCTTCCCACTCTTATTCTGTTATTTTGACTTGCCAGGTACCAGGCTAAGGAAACGTATGAGGATCCAGTGGATTTACTTCTAGAGCCGAAGTGGGCAATCTGGGATTACAGTGATGACCTTGCACTTCTGAAAAGTGCCAAGAAAAAATTGAGAGGTAAAAAAGAGCCCCTGGGGTTTTACCCTGGATGACATTTTGAGTATCCAAGAGAGATTCTGGCTCAGTCTGATTGTAAAATGAGACTTACCTGTATTCTTTGTAGCCCAAATCCATATGCACTGATCACTGGGGAAGCAGAATAAGCTACCACTAAGTAGAATGGAATATATACAGGTAGTTCTTGACTTACAACCTAAGTTGAGCTGAAAATTTATGCTGCTAAGCAAGTCTGTTACTAAGTGAGCAGTGCCCCATTTTACGAACTCTTGCCAGAGTTATTCAGAAAATCCTGGCAGTGAAGTCAATCGTGGTTGATAAATGAATCTGGCTTCCCCCATTGACTTTGCTTGTCAAAAGCTCCCCAAGGTAACTTTGCTACAAAATCCATAAGCTGTAAGTTGTGAATTACCTGCCTATGGAATATATAGTGGAATATATTTATACCTGATGGAGTATGTATAGCCACCAGTGACATTCTGGCTTCTGGTTTTCCATATTCCTTATTTCCTGATTTGAGTCAAAGGAAAGCAAACCAGGATATCTGTAGGGAGGCCCTTCTGTTGCTTGAATTCTAGTGATGAGATGCTGAATCCCTCCCTCTTCTTCCCCAGATACTCTGGAAAGTGGACTTCAACTACAGGAAGGTAAATATTACAGTATTAGAATTTTAAGCTCTGATGCCAGTAATTATAAGAGAAACATGATAATTAACAAAAAAGAAAAATATAGGATTAGTTACCCTAAAAACTATGATGATCCAGTAGACCTTAATGATTTTATGATTTATGAACGATTACTTGCCATTTATATAGAATATGAGCTTATGCAGCAGAGACAAATTCCTTGTGTGTCTGATCAGATTTGGCCTAATAAAGCTGTACTGTCCTATTCCTACTCCTACTCCACTACTCCAAGACAACTAGACACAAGAACAGTTTTCCCCCAAATGCCATCACTCTACTAAACAAATAATTCCCTTAACACTGTCAAGACTTTTTACTAAATCTGCACTTCTATTTCTACTAGTTTCTCTCATCATTCCTATCATCCTTTTCCTCCTACTTCGGGCTGTATGACTGTAACGTGTTGTTTGTATCCTAAGATTTTTATAATATTGATTGTTTCTTCATTGCTTATTTGACCCCTATGACAATCATTAAGTGTTATACCGCATTATTCTTGACAAATGTATCTTTTTCTATTATGTACGCTGAGAGCATGTGCACCAAGACAAATTCTTTGTGTGTCCAATCATACTTGGCCAATAAAATCCTATTCTATTCTATTGTCTTCTATTCTATTCTATTCTATTCTATTCTACACTACTCCGCTTTACTCCGTTCTGTTCTGTTCTATACATAATATAGAAAATTGAAGTAAATCTTTGTGTAGAATGAATGCTCTGGCCTGGGACTGAAAGGAATATTGAATTCCTACCTCCTTTTGATTTTACTGCCTGATAGTAAGTTGGTGAGACATGCAGTCTTTGGGAGCAGAGAAATTAGGTCCTTTGGGTCAAAGCACATAACAAAGTTGGAGCATCAGATTGCTTCCACCTTGTGGTCCATCAAACTGGTGAATGCAGAGGTTTCCTTTGCAAGATCCTCCCCTTTTCTCCATGCCTGTGATACCCTGAAGCTCATAGAGAAAAGGGCGGAGCTTCCTCACATTATTATTATTATTATTATTATTATTATTATTATTATTACTACTACTACTACTACACGGGGCAGCTGACAACAGTAATAAAAACAATATAGCAGTGGAACAAATCTAATATTAAAAACATATAAAACCCTATCATTATTTAAAAAACCAAACAGCACATTCATACTAAACATAAAACAAAGTATAAAAAAACCTGGGGGAAAGGTGTCTCAACTCCCCCATGCCTGGCGGTATAAGTGAGTCTTGAGTAGTTTACGGAAGGCAGGGAGAGTAGGGGCAGTTCTAATCTCCGGGGGGAGTTGGTTCCAGAGGGCCGGGGCCGCCACAGAGAAGGCTCTTCCCCTGGGGCCCGCCAAACGACATTGTTTAGTCGACGGGACCCGGAGAAGGCCAACTCTGTTGGACCTTATTGGTCGCTGGAATTCGTGCGGTAGCAGGCGGTTCCGAAGGTACTCTGGTCCACTGCCATGTAGGGCTTTAAAAGTCATAACCAACACTTTGAATTGTGACCGGAAACCGATCGTCAGCCAATGCAAGCCACGGAGTGTTGAAGAAACGTGGGCGAATCTTGGAAGCCCCACGATGGCTCTCGCGGCTGCGTTCTGCACGATCTGGTTTCCGAACACTTTTCAAAGGTATCCCCATGTAGAGAGTGTTGCAGTAATCGAACCTCGAGGTGATGAGGGCATGAGCGACTGTGAGCAATAACTCCCTGTCCAAATAGGGCCGCAACTGGTGCACCAGGTGAACCTGGGCAAATGCCCTCCTCGCCACAGACGAAAGATGATGTTCCAATGTCAGCTGTGGATCAAGGAGGACGCCCAAGTTGCGAACCCTCTCTGAGGGGGGTCAGTAGTTCCCCCCCCCAGGGTAATGGACGGACAGATGGAATTGTCCTTGGGAAGTAAGACCCACAGCCACTCCGTCTTGTCTGGGTTGAGTTTGAGTTTGTTGACACCCATCCAGGCCCCAACAGCCTCCAGGCACCAGCACATCACTTCCCCTGCTTTGTTGACTGGACATGGGGTGGAGATGTATAAGTGGGTATCATCGGCGTATTGATGATACCTCACCCCATGCCCTTGGATGATCTCACCCAGCGGGTTTCATCCTGTGTCCCAAGTTATCTCTGGGGGATCCTTCCGACTCTGCCAGTTCAGAATTGAAACATGGCAGCCTCTTGCTCTGCCTGATCTTCTAGATCAGGGGTCGGGAACCTATGGCTCGCGAGCCAGATATGGCTCTTTTGATGGCCGTATCTGGCTCGCAGACAGGACTCCTGCCTGTCTATGGGATAATGGGGGGGGCGGGCCCGGCGCTTCTGCTGCTGAGCCCAGTCTTCTCCCGGTGGCTTTCGACTCCTCCCGCCGAGGAGCTGCAAGGCTGGCCTCGGCTCCCCTTCCCTAAACCCCCGCCAGCCCCCTCCTTCCCTTCCCACCCTGCCCACCTTCCCCGAGGCGTCCCTTGCCCATCATCCCCTGCCGGCCAATGGGGCAGCGGGACTGCTAGATGGGCAGCTCTTCCGGCGAGGGTAGTCCTCCGCCCGCACAGAAAGCATCCTCCCTCACACCCAGCGCCGGCTCCATTCTTCTCGCCTTTTTCCCGCCTTCCGTCTTTGGGGCACAGCAGGACAACGCCGAAAACCGCGGCATCGAGCAGAAGCCGGGGGACAGCTGCGAGCGGGAGCCCCAGGAGGGAAGTACCGGCAGCGCCCCGCCCAGCTGAAGCTTCACTGGCGTCGGCAAGTGTCCTTTGTGGCCCGGTGGGGGGGGGGGGAGCTGCAGCGGCCGTAGGCAGTCATAGGGAGATGGCGGCGGCGAGAGGGAGCTCCAGCTGGGCTGGGGGTTCGGGGGGGCCATGAACGCCGCCCGGAGCCAATGGCTTCTTTTGGGCTTACTTGAATTCCTGCTGCTGGTAAGCGCGCGCGGGTGGCCGGGTGGGAAGGGCGAGGCGCGAGGGGGAGGCAAGTGGAGAAGCGGAGAGAGAGAGAAGTGGACCAAAAGAAAGAAAAGGGAAAGAGAGGGAGGGAAAGAGAAATGGAGAGGAAGGAAGGAGGGAGGGAGGGGAGGGAGGGAGAGAAGGGAGGAAGGAAGAGAAAGGAGGGTAGAAAGAGAGGGAGAGAGAGAGGAGAGAGAAAGGAAGAGGAGAGATAGAAAGGAAGAGAGAGAAAGAAAGAGGGATAGAAAGAGAGAGAGAGTGAGAGATGCTCAGTGAGCCTTTCTTTGAAGTTGCCTTTCTTTCTTTCTTTCTTTCTTTCTTTCTTTCTCTTTCTCTCTTTCTCTCTTGCTCTTTCATTCTTTTTTCTTTCTCTTGCTTTCTTTCTTTCTCTTTCTTTCTCTCCTTCCTTCCCTCCTTCCATTTCTTTCATTCCCCCTCTCTATTTTTATTTCTCTTTCATTCTTTCTTTCTCTCTTTCTTGCTTTCTTTCTTGCTCTTTTTCTTTCTCTCTTTTACCTTCCCTTCCTCTATTTCTTCTTTTCTTTCTCCTTCCTACCTTCTTCCCTCCCTCCCTTCCTTCAGTCCTTCCTCTCTTACTCTCCCCTTTCATAAGTTTCCTTGCTTCCTTCCTCTGTTCCTGTCCCTTCCCCCTTTCTTTCTTTCTTTCTTTCCTTCCTTCCCTCCCTCCATTTCTTGCTTTCCTTCTCCTTCCTCCCTTGTTTCCTCCCTCATTCCCTTCTTTCACTCCTTCTCTTACTCTCCCCTTTCACACCTTTCCTTGCTTTCTTTGCACCCTTCCTCTGTTCCTGTCCCTTCCCTCTTTCCTTCCTTCCTTCCCACCCTCCGTCCATTCATTCACCCATTCCTCTCTTGATCGCCCCTTTTACCATTCCTTCCTTCCTTCCTTCCGATGTGGGCCTGGGCCAGCAGAGTAGCTTGCTTTTGCACCCCGTCTCGAGCTCCCTTGGTGCCAACCCGGCCCTCCCCACTTCAGAGAGAAGGGGGAGAAAGAGAGAGAGAGAAAGAGAAAGAGAGAGATAAAAAGAGAAAGATAGAGGGCGGGAGAGAAAGAGATAGAAAGAGACAAAGAGAGGGGGAGAGAAAGAGAGAGAGAAAGAAAGAGAGAAAGGGAGATACGTACGGCTCTCGCGGAATTATATTTCAAAATATGTGGCGTTTACGGCTCTCTTAGCCAAAAAGGTTCCTGACCCCTGTTCTAGATGAATGCTCCAGGCAGAGTCCCTGTTCAACCTTGGCTGTCTCACCAAATTAGTGAAAGCAAAGCCAACCACTCTTCACTCTCAATCCCATTAATCTCATCTGCAAGATGAAAGCTAAACAGAATTGTGAAGGAGGCTAGAAGAGGGTTTTAAGGACTTGGCCATATGCCTTCAACCTTGGCCACTGTAAGACGTGTGGACTTCAGTTCCCTGAATTCCCCATCCAACATGACGGACCTGAAGGGCAATCAGCAGAGTGGTGGCCACATAGGAGACTAGAGACTAAGGAAAATGACCATTGTAGCGAAGAGATGAACAGCTGAGCGATGGAGCGAAGAGCAGGAAAAATATTTGAGGGATCCTGATGGCGTGCAGCTGAGTGGCAGCAAGACTGGCAGGTGGCAAAGGCAACTTAAGTGAATAGAAGGAGAAAGCCAGATGTCAGAGGGATGCCAAACAGGGCAGCAATTAACAGAGGATGGGACTTAGACAGTGGGAAAGCCTGAGTGCTTGGAAAAAGGGGTACAGAGGGTCCCTGGACACTGGCAACCCCATCAGTGAATTCTGGGAGTTGAAGTCTACAAATCTTACAATTGCCAGAGTTGGAAAACTCTTAACAAGGAAAAGCTTAGGTGGTGTTGTTGTTTTAAAAAAACAGAGTCTTCCAGTCCTTTATGAGGTGTTTGGAAGCTGAACTCCCTTCACACAAGAAGGTTAAACTCTTGGAAGTGAAGTCACACACAAGGCCTGCAACTGAAGCTCTTCTTCTTCTCCATCCTTCCTTCCCTTCCCCCTTACAGAGAATGTAACTCTGGACCCAGGCACAGCCGATCCTGACAGCCTTCGAATCTCCGGAGATCAAAAAAGCATCCTAACATTTCGGCTAGGTAAAGCAGTAAGTTTTACTTCTGCCTCATACATGAAAAGATATGAATTTAATCATTATGTCCTTGGCTGTCAGACCTTCTCAACTGGGAGACACTTCTGGGAAGTAATTGTAGGAAATGGAACAGAATGCGGTGTAGGGGTTGCCAAGAAGCCAGAGAATGTAACAAATGTTTATGTGCCGACCAGCTGCTGGCAGATTGTGAAATGGAGATGGAAAGGGAAATACATGGCCAAGTCTCCATCAGGATGCTCTGATCTGGACCTGATTGAGAGGCCCACGAGGATCCGGGTCTATCTCAACTGCGAAGGGGGACAAGTGAGCTTTTTTGATGCCAGGACATTAACTCTGCTCCATACATTCTCTGACGCTTCCTTGGTTGGAGAGACCCTTCGGCCCTGTTTCTATTTCTCCAAGAATTCCCGCATGACCCTCCCCTAAGAAAGGGGACCTCCATAAGCAAAACTTTGGAAAAATCCCATTTGTCAAGCAGGGATCTCTGAAAGCCTTTAAAACAGAGGTTCCTTAGCTTTTTACTACTTCAGCTTCCTTTATTGTCTATTCTGTGCCACACCAAATTGCCTGGAGTTGTGTAGCCTTGGAAATTTAAGGAATGGGTCAGACAATTAATCTAAGAAAGTGGGGTGTTCACTATAAGCTTGATAAGATGTAATGTCATTTGTTCAGGTGTATCAGTATTAAAGAAAGCTCATGTTACTCGAAACCCATAAATCATGAACTTTAGATGTCAATCACATTTATGTACCTTGCTTGTTTGTTTATTGTTTAGTTGGAATCAGTTGTAATTTTATGGGTGTCTCACAGGTTATAGTTCCTTTGCAATTTTATGTCAATAAATGTATTTCTATCTCATTTGTCAACATGAGATTTTATTTCTACTTTAGAGTGGCGTTACTTTGTATGTTTTTTGAAATCGAACAAATGAGTGATTATTCAGTGCAATACTGTATGTGTATAGAAAGCGAAGACACATACAAAAAGTTGACAAAAAGAAAACGTACCATCTGTTATAAACTTAGGAGATGTGAGTGCTAAATGAAATAAATATGTCACTGTGGTCAAGCCAAAATTCAAGTAGAATTGTTAATGGAATTGTAAAAATGAAATTCATTATGAAATAAATACATTACTTGACAAGATGCCAGATAACACTCTTTTTCCTTGCTTTAAGCCACTCTTCCTTATATTGAGTAGCTGCAAAAGAAGCCAATCTATTGGGGTAGTTAAGAAATCAATCCAAGAGAAGTGGAGGGAGATTTCTCCAGGTGGCCACCAGGGGTCAAACAATCTGAGGCAGATGTAATGTACAATTACTTAATACAATATGATAATTTAGAAGGAACAGTTAAAGACAGCATGCTTGCCTGGATGAAAAACTTTGGATACTCGATACCTTTAATCCCAGCGACCGGTGAGGTCCTACAGAGTTGGCCTCCTAAGGCTCCTGTCGACCAAACAATGTCGGTTGGCGGGACCTAGGGGTAGAGCCTTCTCTGTGGGAGCCCCGGCCCTCTGGAATCAACTCCCCCCAGAGATTTGCACTGCCCCCTCCCTCCTTGCCTCCCGAAATAGCTTAAAAACTCATCTTTGCCACCAGGCTTAGGACTTTTAGATCTTCCCCTGACCACTGAATGCCTTAAGTATCACTGCTGAATGTTTGGTAAATAAATTAATTGTTTGGTTAATTTTTTTCTTTTAATTGTTTTTAAATTGTAGTATTAATTGGATTAAATTATTGTTCTGGTTCTTTTATATATATGCTGTGAGCTGCCCCGAGTCCTCGGAGAGGGGCGGCATGCAAATCCAATTAAATAAATAAATAAAATAAATAGACGACAATAAATGGGACAAACTCTGGAAAGAAAACTATAAATTAACACTACTGGTTCCTTACAAGGAAAATCTATATAAGATGCATTATCGATGGCATTTCGCTTCCACTAGACTCACCAAAATTTATCCCAACATAGGTCCCCTATTTTGGAAATGTAAAAAAGAACACATAATATACTACCATATATGGTGGTCATGACAAATGGCACAAAATAGTTGGATAAAAATTAAGACTTGGCTAAAAGAAATGACCCAATGTGACATTGAAATAAGACTTGAGACCTATTTATTAGGAATTATGAGAGGACAATTTACTAAACCAAATTATTATCTAATTATTCGTATACTAACTGCCACAAGTTTGGCATATGGCAAAAATCTCCCGTCAGAGAACATGATAACATGATAATTAATAAAGTAATGGATTGTGCTGAAATGACCAGGCTTACACATGAATTACAAAACAAACAAGAGAAAAACTTCATTACCGTATGGGAAAGCCTCTACAAGTGGCTAGATATCAGAAGAGGTAATACAAATAAATAATTACGAAATAAAGGGAAAATTGTAAATAATAAATCTAATGAAAACAGCTGGAAATATAGTTGATATATAGGGAAACCATAGAGATTATAATTTTTTTCTTTCAGAATTTACTAGAAATGTAAAATAAGGAAATAAGGGTGTGTTATGTAACTGGCTTGTATATGTATGTATTGTACAGTGGTATTTCTGTACTTTTTAAAAAATGTTTTTGTTCAAATGTTACATTTTTTCTTTGCATTTTTTATTTGTTCTCTCTTTTTTGTTGTTTAAAATTCAATAAAAATTTTATTTAAAAAACAAAACAAAAAAAATCCGAGGCAGCCCAAAACTGGTTTTGATATTGAGACGGGTGGTCAGATCCACTTTGATCTAGTGGTTAAGGTGTCAGGCTAGAAAGAAGAAAACTCGGAGTTTAAGTCCTGCCATAGATCTGAAAGCCAGCTGGGTGACCGAGTCATTTATTCTCAGGATTGTTTTGGTGGAAATAGGAGGAGGAAGATGTTTTGGATATGTTTGCCACCTTGAGTTATTTGTAAAAAATAAATAATGGGAGTGAAACTGAACTCAGATGTGGTGACTTTTGATTGCTAACAGCACTTCTCTGGAAAATCTCAAAGCATCTAAGCAATTGAAAACTGACCAGGGTGATCAGAGAGAGAGAGAAAGAGAGAACATTTCATGAAATCAAGATATGAGGACCAGCTATTCATTCATTCATTCATTCATTGAGTCCTTCAGGATTGGGCAGCATAGAAGTTGAAATAAGTAAGTAAGTAAATAAATAAATTCATAGATAGGCAGACAAATAGATGATTTGTTGCACTGCCATATCTTTCCAGTTCAGAATAAACAGAATAAAAACATATAGCAATCATCTTCATATCCTCTCTAGGTGCTGAGAACAAGGAGCAAAAATGTTAGTCAATTTCTTCCCCTCCTGAATCCAGGAGTAAGAAAAATCTTCTCTGTTCACATTCTTGGAACTCTTTGTGCTGGATGTTATCATTAAATAAGTGGTACTTATTAGGATTTTCCTTGTACCTTTGCCTTGTCTATTTCACAGATTTTTACCCAGGATGGAGATGGCAAATTGATCTGTATTAACAAACCATTCTAACTAAGCCTGTCAGCTGCCCTCTTATGCTTACTTGTGCTTCACTGGCTTCCATGAACCGTGGGGAGAGGGAATGAAGGGGAGAATTTCTGGGGAGATGAAAGTAAGTGGAGAAAACTGTAGAGAAATTCGTCCAGGGAGCCAGTAGGGGCCAACAATCTGAAGCAGCCCAAAGTGGCCTCGATATTGACATGGGCGGCCTCAGATGTAGTTTGATCTAGTAGTTAAAGCACCAGGCTAGAAAGAGGGAGAATTGAGTTCAAGTTCTGCTTTAGCCATGAAAGCCAAATGAGTGACTGAACTAGTCATTCTATCTCAGTCCAACCCACCTCATAGGATTGTTGTGGGGGAAATAGGAGGAGGAAGATGTACTTGATATATTTGTCACATTGAGTTACTTATGGAAAGAATACAGGCAAAACACACAACAAATAATAGGATAGACAGACAGGCAGACAGAAACAGAAGATTGACGACAGAAAAAGAACTCATGGTCCATCTAGTCTGCCCTTATAGTATTTCGGATGGATATTTGTTTATGCCAGGTATGTTTAAATTCATTTACTTTGGATTTACCAACCACATGTGCTGGAAGTTTGTTCCAAGCATCTTCTAGTCTTTCAATAAAATATTTTCTCATGTTATTTCTGATCTTTCCCGCAACTAACATCAGATTGTGCCGCCTTGTTCTTGTGTTCACTTTCCTATTAAAAACACTTCCCTCCTCAATCTTGTTTAACCCTTTAACATATTTAAATGTTTCAATCATGTCCCCTCTTTCCCTTCTGTCTTCAGATGATAGATAGATAGATAGATAGATAGATAGATAGATAGATAGATAGATAGATAGATAGATAGATAGATAGATTCCCTGTTTCCTGCAAAATAAGACATCCTCTGATAATTAGCCCAATTGGGGTTTTGAGTGCATGGCAATAATGCCAATCAATTATTTCAGGGTTCAGAAAAATATAATATAGTCTTATTTTCAGGGAAACATGGTAGAGCAAAAATTCATGGGGGACGAGAGAGAAGGGGCCTGGATGGTAGAAAAGAGGGACACTTTCAGGAGTTGAGACCAACCAACCAGAATAGAGCGGGAACGGGATTGAAGGTCTTCTAGTCTAGTCCCCCTGCTCAAACAGGAGACCCAAGATAGATAGATGGATGGATAGATACACATACACAAACAGGAGATCTTATATAATACACAAACACACACACACGCACACAAACGTATTTGAAACCCACAAGTCTCGAAGAGACCAGTTCACCAGCTCTCCTTTTATCAGAATCTATGGACCAATAATTGATGCGGGGCGCACTCCATGAATGTTGGCTTCTCAGTTTTATTCCCCACCACCACCTCCTTAACAGGATGCTAGGATCAATTGTAATTGATTGGGGCTCGTCCCAGGGCGGTTTGCTTCCCTCCAGCATTTAAAACAATTTCCCCCTTTAATGAAGTGGTTGGGTGAATAATAAACCGATTCGGGATCCGTCCCGTGAATCTTTGCTCCTTCCCAATTTGTCCTTTTTAAAATCCTGCAGTTGTTCTATAAGAAGTCAGCGAAGCTAACACAAGACCCACAATTCATTTCGGTTTCCACGCCTGGGCAGAGCCCCAAAGGCGCCAACCTGATTCGCGGGAAAAGGCGCCAAATTAACTTCTGTTTTTCCTTCTGGAGACGGCGATGGCGTCCGAGGCGCCCTTGCAGGATTTCTTGGAGGAAGCCACCTGCTCCATTTGCCTGGGGTATTTCCAGGACCCCGTGCTCATCCTGGAGTGCGGCCACAACTTCTGCCGGGGCTGCTTGGCCCGCAGTTGGGGGACGTCGGAATCGGCGGCTTCCTGTCCCCAGTGCAGACAGACCTTCGCGCCCCGCAGCGTCCTCCCCAACCGGCAGCTGGCGCGGATGGTGGAAGTGGCCAAGCGATGCGGAGGCCACCTGGGCGAGGAAGGAGGGAGTTTCTGCTCGAAGCACCGGGAGCCCCTGAACCTCTTTTGCAACCAACACAAGACCCTCATCTGTGTGGTCTGCTACCGATCCGTAGAGCACAAGGGCCACTTGGCGATCCCTGCGGAGGAGGCGTTCCAGGAATACCAGGTAGGAATCAGCCAGGAGAAATCGCTGCGGAGGGGCATCCAGTATCCTTTCCCTTCCTGGCAATCCTTGAACAAATTTACATTTTTCCTCTGTTTTCTGCAAACTTTTAGCATGGGGCAGAACCATCACTCAGAAGCAGACTGGAGGGAAGATTCAATAAACTTTTATTGAAATACTTTTATTGAAGTACTTCAGCAACTAAAGGAGCCAAGACCCCAACGATATACAAAGACAAATTTGATACAGTAAAAATTAAGGTTCCTTGACCAACTCATTGGTTTCTTGAAATGTTTTTTGTATTTCTTTTCTTGACCTACTGTATTTTTAGAATAGAATAGAATTTTATTGGCCAAGTGTGATTGGACACACAAGGAATTTGTCTTGGTGCATATGCTCTCAGCATACATAAAAGAAAAAGATACATTTGTCAGGAATCATGTGGTACAACACTTAATGATTGCCAGGCCTAGGGGTCAAATAAGCAATGAAGAAACAATATTAATAAAAATCTTAGGATACAAGCAACAAGTTACAGTCATAAGACGCACCTTAGTTTTTGGGGAGGAAAATAGGGAAAAGAATCTGTTTACCATCTGGCTAGCATTTTTCAGCACATTATTTTATTGCCTGGTCAGGGCGTAAAAAACTCTTTATTCTGAGAGAGTAACAATGAAAGAGCTTGCAAGCCAGTAAGAGCGGGGACATCATTAGCACCTGCAAAGAAACAGTGGGAGCAAGTAGAGCAATGGAAAAAACCCTGCAAATACTTAGGGCTTGGAAAGCTTTCTTCTCAGAAGCTTGCAAGCTGGTAAGAGCTGGGAATGTTTTTAGCACCTGGTTAGGGCTGGAAAGAAACTTATTTGGAGCAAGTTAGAGCAATGAAAAGGACCCTGCAAAGACTTAGGGCTTGGAAAACTTTCTTCTCAGAGAGAAGCTTGCAAGCTGGTAAGAGCTGCTTAGGGCTGGAAAGAAACTTATTTGGAGCAAGTTAGAGCAATGAAACGGACCCTGCAAAGACTTAGGGCTTGAAAAACATTATTTGCAGAGAGAAACAATGAAAGAGCCTGCAAGGTAAGAGTGAGAAGATTGTTACACTCCATTTATAGTGTAAGATGCACCCAAATGATCAGCTTTTTTTAGGGTGGAAAAAGATGCATCTTATACTCCCAAAATATGCTACTTTAACCTGATTCATAAATTTCATATTGTATGCTTATAAGCTTTCTTATCAAAAGGGGTGTGCATTTTATAATCCAGAAATTTATGTCTATCTGCCTTAGCTAACATCTGTCTAACCTGAGTCCTCCTAACTTTATTGTAATTTTCTTGTTATTTATTTATTTATTTATTGGACTTATATGCCGCCCCTTTCTGTGGACTTGGGGCGGCTCACAACAGACAAAAAGATACAATATAAAACATTTCTAAGCCAATTAATAGAATAAAATAATTACAGTGATACCTTGTCTTACGAACCCCTCATCATGCAAACTTTTCAAGATACAAACCCGGGGGTTAAGATTTCTTTGCCTCATCTTAAAAACCCTTTCCGTCTTACGAACATGAGCCCGGGTCCCTGGGCTCTCTTACTGCGCGCGCGCTCACTTACTGAGGCAGGGATTCCCCTGCCTTGTGACTACACCCAATGGGATTTCCCATTCGTTTCCCGCCCCCGCCGAGATTCCCCACCTCCTGACTGCCAGCTGAAGCGCCTGGGATTTTCCCCTGGCTTTCCAGCAGCTGGCCAAGATGCCCCCCTTCCTCCTCCTGGCCGGTGGAAGGCGAAGCTCTGGGGGGCGGAGTGTCAGGCCGGCTCTCCTGCACCCTCCTCCCAGCTGAAAACAGCAAAGGGGATTTGAGCCCCCTATTCCTCCACGCCGCATCGCCCTGCCGGTCATCCTGGCTCAAGCGGGCGGCGGCAGACCGCCTTTGTGTTTTCGGCTGGGGGACGGAGCAGGAGGACCTTCCTGAGTCCCTCCTCCTTGCCCTTCGCCAAGGACAACAGGCACGGCGAAGCGGCGTGGAGCAAAGGGAGGCTAAAACCGCCGGCGGCTTCAGCTTCCCATTGCTCCACGCCGCTTCGCCCTGGCTGTCATCCTGGCTCAAGCGGGCGGCGTAAGACCGCCTTTGTGTTTTTGGCTAGGGGGCGGAGCAGGAGGACCTTCCTGACTCCCTCCCCCCAGCGCTTCACCCAGGTTGACACATACGTCGAAGGGGTGTGGAGGACCGGGAGGCTCAAGCTTCCTTCGGCGGTGGTGGCCCGGCTTCTGGGTTTCTGAGTTTTGGGCTTGCACGCATTAATCGCTTTCCCATTGATTCCTATGGGAAACAATGTTTTATCTTACGAACTTTTCACCTTATGAACCTCCTCCTGGAACCAATTAAGTCCGTAAGACAAGGTATCACTGTACTTTAAAAATTGTCTTAAAACTAGTAATTTAAATAACGAACAATCACATCCATACTATCACATTCAATACATTTACTGGGTTGAGACTGGGGTCTACTGACCCCAAGCCTGCCGGCATAGGTGCGTTTTCAAGTTCTTAGTAAAGGCAAGGAGGGTGGGGGCAATGCAAATCTCTGGGGGGAGTTGATTCGAGAGGGCCGGGCCCCCCACAGAGAAGACTCTTCTCCTAGGATCTGCCAAACGACGTTGTTTAGTTGACGGGACCGGGAGAAGGCCAACTCTGTGGGACCTAACCGGACACTGGGATTCATGCGGCAGAAGGCGGACCCGCAGGTAATCTAGTCCTAAGGTCAGCTGTGGATCAAGGAGGATGCCCAAGTTGTGGACCTTCTCTGAGGGGGTCAACAATTCCTCCCCCCAACCAGGTGATGGACAGACAGATGGACGTGTCCTTGGGAGGCAGTACCCACAGCCGCTGTGTCTTGTTGCTAAGCATTTATGTATGTATGTATGTATGTATGTATGTATGTATGTATGTATGTATGTATTTGATTTTTTTAATGCCGCCCTTCTCTTTAGACTTAGTACATTTTAGCAATAGCACTTTTTAACAGAGCCAGCATATTGCCCCCACAATCTGGGTCCTGATTTTACCCACCTTGGAAGGATGGAAGGCTGAGTCAACTTTGAGCCGGTGATGAGTTAGGAACCGCTGATCTGCAGATCTAGCAGTCAGTTTTAGACGCCTGCAATACTGTACTCTACCCACTGCGCCACCTCAGGGCATCAGTGTCCCCCCATTCATTGCTGATCTTACTAAACTCATCTGCAATTTTCTTCCTCAGCCATTCCTTTAAAAAACCTCCCTAATTCTAACCTGCTTTATCCTTTGTGTCTGCAATTTACTATAGTCCTCGACTTACAACCATTTGTTTAGTGACCATTCAGTGTTGCACTACCATTGAAAAAAATACCTTATGACCATTTTCCAACTTATTGTTAGTATACTGTATGTAACTATGTTAGGTGTTACAATACAGAAGCTAACAATGTAAGTTTAAAATTGTATCTTTAAGAGTCATTTGCTGGTTGGCCACAAGAGGGAGCCAACAATGTTCCTCTTGAGGGAGTTTATACTAGAGAGATTTACATTTGCTGTGTGTATATTCTGCTGTGTGTGTTAATCTGGTTTGTAAACCATTGTTAGGATTATATGTGTATGATATTTGGACTGTGTAACTACTATTGCTTATTTGCCTGTTTGCCTATTGTAATATTGTTCTATTTTTTACCAAGTCTGATTCATTGACTAACTAACCCACATTACTACATTAACTCTACTTAAAGTTTGTTGAAGGTTTATTACCTAGACATTCTAACACTTATGACCATTGTAGTATTCCTGTAGCCACTGATCAAAATTGGGAACACAATAAGGATAAATATTGGACAATTTTGGAAGCAGGAAACACCATCCGAAAGAAGTCTGATTAAAAAGATTATCGATTGTGCAGAATCAGATAAGATGACAATGGAGCTTAAAGACCAAGAAGATTCAAAGTTTAAAAGGGTTTTAAAATATTAGATTTATTTAAGAACTTTGTAACAATTGACTATACAGTGATACCTTATCTTACAAACTTAATTGGTTCCGGGACGAGGTTCTTAAGGTGAAAAGTTTGTAAGGCGAAACAATGTTTCCCATAGGAATCAATGGAAAAGCGATTAATGCGTGCAAGCCCAAAATTCACCCCTTTTGCCAGCCGAAGCGCCCATTTTTGCGCTGCTGGGATTTCCCTGATGCTCCCCTCGCTGGGAAACCCCACCTCCGGACTTCCGTTGCCAGCGAAGCGCCCATTCTTTGCACTGCAGGGATTTCCCTGCAGCATCACAAAAACACAGAAGTCTCAGGGGAATCCCAGTAGCGCAAAATCAGGTGCTTTGCTGGCAACGGAAGTCCGGAGGTGGGTTTGTAAAGTGAAAATAGTTTGTAAGAAGAGGCAAAAAAATCTTAAACCTCGGGTTTGTATCTCGAAAAGTTTGTATGACGAGGCATTTGTAAGATGAGGTATCACTGTATATGCAAAAAGATAAGGAAAGAGGATCAAGGAATATAAGTTATTTGAATATTTGTTATACTTATGTCCGAATAGTATCCGCTGGTAATATTCACCGTATGATAAACTGATAAGTTAAAACTCAGCTGTCGATGAGACAGTGGGGTGAGGTTATGTACAGTCTGTCTTTGTTATGTCTATGGTTTTCTCTTTCATTTCTTTTTCTGCCCACTTTGATGGTGAACATAAAGATGTAATAATTGAGAAAATGTCCTTTTAAATGTATATATTTGAAATAATTTTTTTAAAAAAACAAAAACAAAATTGGGACGCTTGGCAACTGGTATTTATTTATGACGGTTGAGTCTCCCTGCGTTGCTTAGCAACAGAAATTAGGAAATTCTTCCACCTCCCCCTCTGGTTTAGTAATGGCAGAAATAGGCTCCGTTTGCTGGCTCCCTTTCCACATTTGCTCTAGAGTGAAATTGTCATGTAGACCTCTGAAATCTTGAGTGTAGACCCTGGAAAACACTCCTGCTGCATCAGGCCAGAGTTTCATTTCTCAGTGATGTTTCTGGGATGATGGCAACCACGAGACTCAGGCAGTTCACTTTAGTGCCATTACAGGTAGGCCTTGACTTAAAAACATTTGTTTAGTGACCGTTTGAAATTGGAATGTTAAGGGTCTGTTCTGGGACCTATTCTTTTTAATATGTTTGTGAGTGACATAGGGGAAGGTTTGGTAGGGAAGGTTTGCCTATTTGCCGATGACTCTAAAGGGCGCAATAGGGTTGATATTCCTGGAGGCGTCTGTAATATGGTAAATGATTTAGCTTTACTAGATAAATGGTCAAAGCAATGGAAGCTGCAGTTTAATGTTTCCAAATGTAAAATAATGCACTTGGGGAAAAGGACTCCTCAATCTGAGTATTGCATTGGCAGTTCTGTGTTAGCCAATACTTCAGAAGAAAAGGATTTAGGGGTAGTGATTTCTGACAGTCTCAAAATGGGTGAGCAGTGTGGTCGGGCAGTAGGAAAGGCAAGTAGGATGCTTGGCTGCATAGCTAGAGGTATAACAAGCAGGAAGAGGGAGATTGTGATCCCCTTATATAGAGCGCTGGTGAGACCACATTTGGAGTACTGTGTTCAGTTCTGGAGACCTCACCTACAAAAAGATATTGACAAAATTGAACAGGTCCAAAGACGGGCTACAAGAATGGTGGAAGGTCTTAAGCATAAAACGTATCAGGAAAGACTTAATGAACTCAATCTGTATAGTCTGGAAGACAGAAGGAAAAGGGGGGGCATGATCGAAACATTTAAATATGTTAAAGGGTTAAATAGGGTTCAGGAGGGAAGTGTTTTTAATAGGAAAGTGAACACAAGAACAAGGGGACACAATCTGAAGTTAGTTGGGGGAAAGATCAAAGGCAACATGAGAAAATATCAAAGGCAACATGAGAAAATATTTTTACTGAAAGAGTAGTAGATCCTTGGAACAAACTTCCAGCAGACGTGGTTGGTAAATGCACAGTAACCGAATTTAAACATGCCTGGGATAAACATATATCCATTGTAAGATAAAATACAGGAAATAGTATAAGGGCAGGCTAGATGGACCATGAGGTCTTTTTCTGCCGTCAGTCTTCTATGTTTCTATGGAATGGCAATAAAAAAAGTGATGTAAGGTTTTTCACCCTTGTGATCATTGCAGGCATTCCGTGGTCACGTGATCAAAATTTGGATGCTTGCCAACTGCCATGTATTTATGTAGATTGAATATACTATATCTTCTAACTGGAACTTCCCTCCAATGTAATTCTGTACAGAAAAGAAACTCAGAAATTGTATTTTCTCCTCAGATCAAGGTTGGGGATTGCCTGAAGGCTCAGAAGGAGCAGAAAGCAAAAATATCTACAGACAAAAGAAGCAAAGAGCAAACAGTACAGAAGATGCTTGTAAGTATTGATCCAGCGGTGAGGAGCTTCTGAGGTTATAGGGAGGAGACCACCATCCGCCATCTTTAATAATAGGCAGCTTGTTTGTAAGTTCAAGTTAAAGACGGTAGGGCAGAGAACTTGTTCTTAAATTGGGACTGAGATGTCACCACTGGCTGAATGAATCATAGTTGGATTAAGTGCCCCTATCCCATGAACCGTGTTTTTTACAAAGGGTAAATTAATGCAAACCATATTTCATCTTATTGAAAAAATTGTGAGCACAAACATTTTTGTCTCCTTTTTTGGAATCTGATTGCCAAGAAAATTTTCATGAGAGATTATTTAAACTCTAGCCTTTTTCTATTAAAGAAATCTTTCCCCCCATCACCTGTTGTTTAATATCAAAAGGGATTTTTTTCTTCTTCCTCTTAGGAAATTCTTCTACCTAGATTCTTCAAGGAATCTATTGAATTATTGTAGCAATTAAAAATTTTTTAAATGCCCTTTGCCTTTTCTCTCTCTTGTTCTAGGACATGATGAAAGAAGTGAAAAGAAATGTAATGGCTGAATTCAGAGAGCTACAACTCTGGTTAGAAGCACAGGAGAAGCTTCTATTGACTAGAATGGAAGAGATGGAGAAGGATCTTATGGCAGGAGAGGAGAAGAATTTGACCAAGCACACGGAGGAACTCGGCTCTCTTGACAATCTCATCCTGGAGATGGAAGAGAAGCTTCAGCAGCCTGCCAGCAAACTCTTACAGGTCAGGCAGGAAGTTGAGATGATGATGATGATGATGATGATGATGATGATGATTATTATTATTATTATTATTATTATTATTATTATTATTATTACTTAGATTTGTATGCCGCCCCTCCGTAGACTCAGGGCGGCTCACAACAGTGATAAAGAAAAATATGTATTGACAAATCTAATAATTTAAAATGTAAAATAGCAATTGTACATTTAAAAAAACCCCAAAATAAAAAACATAAATACAGTCATATCATGCACTAAAACTACATAGGCAGGGGGAGATGTCTCAGTTCTCCCACGCTTGACGACAGAGGTGGGTTTTGAGGAGTTTATGAAAGGCAAGGAGGGTGAGGGCAGTTCTAATCTCTGGAGGGAGCTGATTCCAGAGGGTTGGAGCTGCCACAGAGAAGGCTCTTCCCCTGGGTCCCGCCAGTCATTGTTTAGTCAAGGGGACCCGGAGAAGGCCAACTCTGTGGGACCTGACCGGTCGCTGGGATTCGTGCGGCAGAAGGCGATCTCACAGGTATCCTGGTCTGGTGCCATGAAGGGCTTTATAGGTAATAACCAACACTTTGAATTGTGACAGGAAACTGATCGGCAACCAGTGCAGACTACGGAGTGTTGGAGTAACATGGGCATATTTGGAATGATTGCTCTCGCAGCTCCGTTCTGCACGATCTGAAGTTTCCGAACATTCTTCAAAGGTAGCCCCATGTAGAGAGCGTTACAGTAGTCGAGCCTCGAGGTGATGAGGGCATGAGTGACTCCCGGTCCAAATAGGGCCACAACTGGTGCACCAGGCGAACCTGGGCAAACGCCCTCCTCGCCACAGCTGAAAGATGTTTCTCTAATGTGAGCTGTGGATCGAGGAGGACGCCCAAATTGCGGACCCTCTCCGAGGGGGTCAATAATTCCCCCCTCCCCCAGGGTGATGGACGGACAGATGGAATTGTCCTTGGGAGGCAGAACCCACAGTCATTCCGTCTTATCCGGGTTGAGCTTGAGTCTGTTGACACCCATCCGGCCCCAACAGCCTCCAGGCACCGGCACATCACTTCCACTGCTTCGTTGACTGGACATGGGGTGGAGATGTAAAGCTGGGTATCATTAGCGTACTGATGATACCTCACCCCATGCCCTTGGATGATCTCACCCAGCGGTTTCATGTAGATATTAAATAGCAGGGGGGAGAGGACCGACCCCTGAGGCACCCCACAAGGGAGAGACCTTGGGGTCGACTTCTGACCCCCCACTAACACCGACTGCGACCGACCGGAGAGGTAGGAGGAGAACCACCGGAGAACAGTGCCTCCCAATCCCAACCCCTCCAGCCGGCGCAGAAGGATACCATGGTCGATAGTATTGAAAGCCGCTGAGAGGTCAAGAAGCACTAGGACAGAGGATAAACCCCTGTCCCGGGCCCGCCAGAGATCATCCATCAACACGACCAAAGCAGTTTCCGTGCTGTAACCGGGTCTGAAACCCGACTGCTGAGGACCTAGATAATCGGCTTCTTCCAAGAACCGCTGGAGCTGGAGCACCACCACCTTCTCGACAACCTTCCCCATAAAGGGAAGGTTGGAGACTGGACGATAGTTATTAAGTACGGCTGGGTCCAGGGAAGACTTCTTGAGGAGGGGGCACATAAGTGCCTCCTTATAAGGAGCCGGAAAGGACACCCTCCCCAAGGAGGCGTTGACAATCTCCTGGACCCAGCCCCGTGTCACCTCCCTGCTGGCCGAAACCAGCCAAGAAGGACATGGATCCAGTAAACAGGTGGCGGAACTCACAGCTCCAATGGCCTTGTCCACTTCATCAGGTGTCACCAGATCAAACTCTTCCCAGACAGATGGACAAGTACGGGCCCTAGTCACCTCGACTGACTCATTGTCAGTCGACTCTGCAATCCAATCGGAGTTGTGGTCCGCCCGGATCCGAGCAATTTTATCAGCGAAAAATGTATTAAAGTCCTTGGCACTACTCTGTAACGGCTCCCCAACTTCCCCCTGATTAAGAAGGGAGCGGGTCACTCTAAACAGAGCGGCCAGGCAAGATTCCGCTGCTGCAATCAAGGCGGCATGGTACGCGCATCTAGCCGCCTTGAGCACCACTTTGTAAGTCTTAATATAAGCTCTTACAAGTGTTCGATCAGATTCAGACTTACTCTTCCTCCATCGCTTCTCTAGACGTCTCTTCTGGCGTTTCAACTCCCGGAGCTCCTCGTTGAACCATGGAGCTCTATGGGGTCTAGTGCCGCGGAGAGGTCGTAACGGTGCAATCCGGTCAAGAGCCTCTGCTGCAGCCTTGTTCCAGGCCTCAGCAAGAGACTCAGCCGAATTGTGGACGAGTGTATCTGGAATACCCCCAAGTGCCCTCTGAAAGCCCTCTGGGTCCATCAGGCGTTTGGGGCGGAACATCCTAATTGGTTCCGCCTCTCTGTGGGGAAGGATTGGAGCCAGGAAGTTAAGCCGCAGTAGAAAATGGTCTGACCATGACAAAGGCAACACTTCTAAGCCCCTTAGTCTCAGATCATTACTCAATTGCCCAGAGAGGAATACCATGTCGGGTGCATGCCCTCCCTCATGAGTCGGACCCTGTACTACTTGAGTCAGGTCCATGGCTGCCATGGTGGCCATGAACTCCTGTGCTAGTCCTGAGGTTTCACCGAGCGATGGCAGGTTGAGGTCCCCCGAGACAATAAGTCCGGGAAACCCCACCGCCAGCCCAGCTACCTCCTCGAACAGCACAGACAGGGCTGTTGACACGCAGCTGGGAGGCAGGTACGTGAGTAACAAGCCCACCTGAACCCCTAAGTCCAACTTCACGAGGAGGGACTCGCATCCCGTAATCTCCGGAGCAACGAGTCTACGCAGGCAAAGGCTCTCCCTGGCTATAATAGCCACTCCTCCCCCCCTTCTCTGGGGTCGGGGCTGATGCCATATCCGAAACCCGGCTGGGCAAATTTCAGAGAGAGGAACTCCTCCCTCCAGGCCCAGCCAGGTTTCGGTCACACAAGCCAGGTTGGCCTCCTCATCCAGAATCAGATCCCGGATGAGGAGAGCTTTATTTACCACCGACCTGGCATTGAGTAGCAGCAGCCTGAGCCCAGGGCCAGAATTACACTCATCACCAGTGCCTTGAGTTGAGTTCATGGAGCTGGAAGAATCCTAGGGCTGGAAGGGACCTTGGAGGTCTTCAAATTCAATCCTCTGCTCAAGAAAGGAGCCTTATCCATCCCGAAATAATTGTTGTCCAAATTGGTATGAGTGAGGCAGCACTCAAAACTCTGTGAGGAAAATTGTTTTACTGATAAATAATTCTCACTCAGGAAATTCTTCCTTATTTTAGGTTGGATCTTTTTATGAGGAGCTTCTACCCTTTGCCTCTTGTTCCGCCCTCAGGTTCTACAGAGGCTAAATCAATGCCTTTTTCCTTATCACAGCCCTTCAAGCATTGGAAGATGGCTGTTGTGCCTCCCTTAATTTAATTTAATTTAATTTAATTTATTTAACTTTTAAGCCGTCCAACTCAGACTCGAGGTGGTGTACACTCATAAAATAATACAGTACAGTAAAGACAGTAATAAAATAACTGATTAAAATGCCAAAATAGCATATTCATTCAAGAAACATTCATATCTCTAGGGCCCAAGGGCCTGCCAACGTAACCACGTTTTCACTGCCTCTCAGAAGGTCTCTGGGTGCAGTTGGATTCATAGAGCTGGAGCCGCCACAGAAGGCCCTCTCCCGTGGTCCTGCTAGTCGGTATTGTTTGGCTGACGGGACCTGGAGTAGGCCAACCATTTGGGCTCTAGTCAGTCGCTGGGAGTCACCTGGCAAAAGACAGTCCTGTAAGTAGTCTGGCCTGATGCCATGTAGAGCTTTATAGGTAATAACCAACACCTTAAATTGCGTCCAGAGATTGCGCTCAGGTAACTGGACCTGAATTTGACTGATACGGGTCCAGATAATCGGCTTCATCCAAAGACCGCAGGGTTGGAGACCAGCTGGAGGTTTTTAAAATTATCTGGATCCATTGACAACTTGAAGAGGGGTTGTACAACCACGTCCTTTAAACTGGAAAGGACCCCTCACTCGAGGTGTTGACCAATGCCTGGATCCAGCCTTGTGTTACCTCTCCGCTGTCCAATACCAGCCAGGAGGGACAGAGGTCCAACAAGCAGGTGGAGGAGCTCATCGGTCCCATGGTTTTGGCCACTTTATCAGGAGTGACACATTCAAAGTCGTCCCACACAATAGGAGTAAGACTTGTCCCTTTCATCTCTGTTGACATTGCACAATCGGAGTCTAGGTCTGTCTATAAATCTGAGCGACTTTATACTCAAGAAGCTGTATAAATTCTTCAGCCCTACCCTGCAAGGGTTCACCCACTCTTTTTGTATCAAGGAGGGAGTGGGTCACCCTAAACAGGGTGGCTGGGTGAGATTCTGCGGACGCAATCAGAGCAGAAAAATGCGAACGTTTTGCTGCCCGGATCACAACTAGATAAGTCCTGATGAAGGATCTTAGCAGTGTCCGGTCTTATTCAGATTTACTAGCTCTCCAGCGTCGCTCTAGACGTCTCTTCTGGTGTTTCATCTCACAGAGCTCCTCAGAGAACCAAGGAGCTCTTCAGGATCTACTGCCAACTACGCAATCCGGTCTAAGGCCCCCGATGAAGCCTTATTCCAGGCTAACACCAGGGAATCTGCCGGACTGTGGGCAAGCAAGTCAGGTATTTCCTCAAGCGCCCTCCTCAAGAAGCCTTCCCTGGACCCAGCCATTCTCAATAACTATTGTCCAGTCTCCAACCTTCCCTTTATGGGGAAGGTTGTTGAGAAGGAGGTGGCGCTCCAGCAGTCCATGGAAGAAGCCGATTATCTAGGCCCTCAACAGTCAGGATTCATGCCCGGCTACAGCATGGAAACTGCTTTGGTCGCGTTGATGGATGATCTCTGGCGGGCCCGGGCCCAGGGTTTATCCTCTGTCCTGGTGCTTCTCGACCTCTCAGCGGCTTTCAATACCATAGACCATGGTATCCTTCTGCGCCGACTGGAGGGGTTGGGAGTGGGAGGCACTGTTCTACAGTGGTTCTCCTACCGCTCTGGTCGGTCGTAGTCAGTGTTAGTGGGGGGTCAGATGTCGACCTCTAGGTCTCTCCCTTGTGAGGTGCCTCAGGGGTCGGTCCTCCCCCCTGCTGTTTAATATCTACAGGAAACCCCTGTGCGAGATCATCCAAAGGCATGGGGTGAGCTATCACCAGTATGCAGATGATACCCAGTTATACATGTCCACCCGATGTCCAGTCAATGAAGCAGTGGATGTGATGTGCCAGTGCCTGGAGGCTGTTGGGGTCTGGATGGGTGTCAACAGACTCAAACTCAACCCTGATAAGACGGAGTGGCTGTGGGTTTTGCCTCCCAAGGACAATTCCATCTGTCCATCCATTACCCTGGGGGGGGGAAAACATTGACCCCCCTCAGAGAGGGTCCACAACTTGGGTGTCCTCCTCGATCCACAGCTCACATTGGAGAAACATCTTTCAGCTCTGGCGAGGGGGGCGTTTGCCCAGGTTCGCCTGGTGCACCAGTTGCGGCCCTATTTGGACTGGGGGTCACTGCTCACAGTCACTCATGCCCTCATCACCTCGAGGCTCGACTACTGTAACACTCTCTACATGGGGCTACCTTTGAAAATTGTTCGGAAACTTCAGATCGTGCAGAATGCAGCTGCGAGAGCAATCATGGGCTTCCCTAGGTATGCCCATGTTACACCAACACTCCGCTGTCTGCATTGGTTGCCGATCAGTTTCCGGTCACAATTCAAAGTGTTGGTTATGACCTATAAAGCCCTTCATTGCATTGGACCAGACTATATCCGGGTCCGCCTTCTGCCGCACGAATCCCAGCAACCGGTTAGGTCCCACAGAGTCGGTCTTCTTCGGGTCCCGTCAACTAAACAATGTCGTCTGGTGGGACCCAGCCTTCTCTGTGGTGGCCCCGACCCTCTGGAACCAGCTCCCCCCGGAGATCAGAATTGCACCCACTCTCCTTGCCTTTCGTAAGCTCCTTAAAACCCACCTCTGTCGTCAGCCCTGGGGGAACTGAACTACCCTTTTCCCTCTAGGCCTATACAATTTCTGCATGGTATGTTTGTGTGTATGTTTGGTTTTAATAAGGGTTTTTAATTATTTTAAACATTAGATTTGTTACATGCTGTTTATTACTGTTGTTAGCCGCCCTGAGTCTACGGAGAGGGGCGGCATACAAATCTAATAAATAAATAAAATAAACACCCCCACCCTATTTTCCCAGCCAGGTCTCAGTTACACATGCCAGGTCGGTCTCCTCATCCAAGATCAGATCTCGGACGAGGGGAACATTATTAACAACTGACCTGGCATTGAGCAGCAGCAGTTTGAGACCAGGGCCTTGATCTCGCTCATCACCAGCTATACGGGCTGAGTTAGATGGATTAACAACAGAGGGGCCAGAACAAGGAATCCCTGTTAAGCAGCGACTCCTTGTTCACCGTGAGCCGCCTGCCCCTCCCCGGCTCCCATCATATCCACCTCTCCCAGTTAAGATCGTGACGCTCTGTTTCTCAGTCTTCCCAGAGACACCGTCCCACACGCCTGTAGCCTCCATTGTGTCTGGCAGGTCATATCTCACATTCATACCAATCCAACAGTCATAGCTCTCCAACGTATCTAGCCTGGGCCCTCCTGCTTCTATTTCATGTTCAGCAGGGGTAACACAGGCCTTCATCTCCAGATATCTACCAGCAATAAAGTCGATCTTCACGTTCATGAACTTAAACAGTCACACATCTTACAATCAATAAATAATCCCCTCATTAATAAACACAACATTATTTTAAAAATCACAATTAATTAGACTAATTTATAAAAGGTATAAACCCTAAGTCTTCTCTTATATACAAATACTGTATGTGTGTGTGTGTGTGTGTATTTGTGTGTAATTATGCTGGATTCAACCAGTGTACATTTTTTCTTAGACAAAAAAGTAAAAACGATATCTCTAAAAGAAGTTGAACAACTGGGGCGGGGGGGACTACGAGATTTTTAAAATTAAAATTGAAAGTACAGTGATACCTTGTCTTACAAACTTAATTGGTTCTGGGACGAGGTTCTTAAGGTGAAAAGTTTGTAAGACGAAACAATGTTTCCCATAGGAATCAGTGGAAAAGCGATTAATGCGTGCAAGCCCAAAATTCACCCCTTTTGCCAGCTGAAGCACCCGTTTTTTGTGCTGCTAGGATTCCCCTGAGGCTCCCCTCCATGGGAAACCGCACCTCCGGACTTCTGTGTTTTTGCGATGCTGCAGGGAAATCCCAGCATCGCAAAAACAAGTGCTTTGCTGGCAACGGAAGTCCGGAGGTGGGGTTTCCCAGCGAAGGGAGCATCAGTGAAATGGCAGCATCGCAAAAACACCGACGTCCTCGAAACCCCACCTCCGGACTTCTGCATTTTTGCGCTGCTGGGATTCCCCTGCAGCCTCACAAAAACACAGAAGTCTGGAGGTGGGGTTTCCCATGGAGGGGGAGCCTCAGGGGAATCCCAGCAGCGCAAAAATGGGTGCTTCGCTGGCAACAGAAGTCTGGAGGCGGGGCATCCCAGCGGCAGAGGTGGGTTTGTAAGGTGAAAATAGTTTGTAAGATGAGGCAAAAAAATCTTAAACCCTGGGTTTGTATCTCGAAAAGTTTGTATGACAAGGCGTTTGTAAGACGAGGTATCACTGTACATTATATGTCCATTAGTTGTCCAGACGTTTTATTCATTTATTTCATTAATGTAAGAATTTAATTTTCTGCATAGGAAATGGCTCCTTTCAATGCTTTGCCTCTTTATTTTTTTTAGGACATTGGAAACATCTTGAAGAAGTAAGTAAATCCACCCTTTTCTTTACAGTCACATATCCTTAGTAGATCCTCCAGCAGTTTTCCTATTTTCTGTTTATATTTAGCAGTATTTTTTTAAAGAAAATTTTAATTGATTTTTCAAAAGACAGACAACATTCAACATTTAAGGAGCTACCATTGCTCCGCTTCTCATAGAAGTGTAAATAATACAAAAAAGAAATAGCCTAACTATGATCAGATCGATACAAAAGCATAACATACATACTATATTCTTATTAATTTTAACTCTATATTCTCTATATTAATTAATTTTCATTATCTATCAAATCAAATATTGAGTGTTTTAGTGTAAAATGAAATATAAAATATATCGCTTCTAAATTTATCATATTGCAAAAATACCCTATGTTTATGTCATATTCATATATGCATACGGTTTACCATCAAATTAATAAGTACAAATAATTATAAATTCTTGCTTTTTTAATTTTTAAAACTTTTTAAATTTCCACCATTTATATACTTTATCCCATATTTTATAAAATTCTGTTTCAGCTTGGTTATTCAAGCGTTTTGTCATCATATCTAATTCCGCACATTCTATAATTTTTAAAAATACTTCTACGCCTTTTGGTATTTCCTTTTCTTTCCATTTCTGTGCAAATATAATACTTGCCGCAACCAATATATGTATTATTAAATAATAAATTTCTTTTTTATACCTCATATTTGAAATACCCAGTAGGAAAAATTCAGGAGATTTTTTAATCTTCTTTGTTATTTCATTTATCCATTTCTCTACTTTATTCCAATATTTCTTGGCTTCAGAGCATGTCCACCATGCGTGAAAGTATGTGCCAGTTTCTTTTTTCACATTTCCAACAAACAGGTGAAACTGTCGGAAACATTCTGGAAATCCTATATGGTGGAAGGTGCCATCTATAGAACATCTTAATTTGATTTTCTTTAAAGGAAATTGATTTTGTTATTTTCCAATTATATACCCATACCTTTTCCCATGTTTCTAAGTTTATCTCTTTGTCAAAATTTTTGCACCAACTGATCATATTGTCTTTCAATATCCAACCTATCATTCTATGGTTTATTAAATATTTATATACATTTCCAATCAACTTCACTTGATTTTGGAGTAATAATTTACTTAACACATTGTTTTCTTTTCTAAAAATATAGGTTTTAATATCCATTTGATATCTGGAACTAATCTGTATATATTGCCACCAGTCCAAATCAATTCCTAATTCTTGTAATTCTTGTTTTGTTCTTAGTTTCAACTGATTATCCAATAAATCCTTATATTTCCAAATCTTACCTTCTGTTATAAAATTAGGGTGTGAAATAGCCTCAATAGGGGAAATCCATTCTGGCATCACTAAAAAATGATTTTTCTTTATTTCATTCCATACATCAATCAGCGCTTTCCTAATAATATTACTTTTAAAATATGAGTCTGTTTTTACCTTTTCATACCATATAAAGGCATGCCAGCCCAACATTAAGTCGTGTCCTTCTAAATTAAGCAACCTTTGATTTTCTAAGGTCAACCACTCTTTTATCCATGTTAGGGCAGTGGCTTGGTAATATAGTTTCCAATTTGGAACGCCTAGGCCTTCTCTTTCTTTACGATCTTCTAGTGAATTTTGTTTTATTCTTGGTTTTTTACTTTGCCATATAAATTTTTTTGTTATCCTGTTTAATTCTACAAAAAATTTCGTTCCAGGGTTAATTGGGATAACTTGAAAGAGAAATAAAATTTTAGGGAGAATATTCATTTTAATTGTAGAAATTCTTCCCACTAGTGATAGTTGTAGATTACTCCACACTTCCAGATCTTTTTAAATCTTGGCTAATAATTTTAAATAATTGTCTTTTTTTAAAGATATAGCTTTAGAAGTCATCCATATACCTAAGTACTTCACCGTTTTTGTAATTTTCATATTTGATAGATCCTCTAAATTTTTCTTCTGTGCCTCTGTCATATTTTTTGTTAATATCTGTGTCTTTTCTTTATTTATTTTCAAACCTGCGACGTTCCCATATTCTTCAATTGAGTTTATTAACCTTGGGATTGATACTGTAGGGTCTTCTAAAATAAACACCACATCATCTGCAAACGCTTGTACTTTATAAGTCTGTTTTTTAATCTTCAATCCTTTTATTTCCCTATCTGCTCTTATTTTTACCAACAATACTTCTAAGGTTAAAATAAATAATAATGGTGATATTGGGCAACCTTGTCTTACTCCTCGTTGTATTGCTACTTTTTCTGTCTGCTCACTATTTATTATGATTCAAGCTGATTGCTCCGAATATATAGCATCTATTATGTTAAAAGAATTTTGTTCCGACCTTCATCTTTTTTAACTGTATTTTCATAAAATTCCAATCCACGTTGTCAAATGCTTTTTTTGCATCTAAAAATATCAGTGACATTTGTTTTCTGGGTGCTGTTCATAATATTCTAATGTATTTACTATTGTTCTCAAATTGTTTTTAATTTGTCTTCCTGGCAGAAATCCATTTTGATCACTATGTATCATATCATTTATAATACTTTTAAACCTATTTGCAAATATTTATATAAAATTTTATAATCTACATTTAACAATGAAATTGGTCTATAATTCTCAATTTTTTCTTTTTCCGTGTCCGCTTTATGCATTAAAGTTATTAAAGTTTCTGACCATGTTATGGGTAGTTTACCTTCTGCCACTATTTGATTGTATATCCAACATATTTGAAAAGAGTATTTCTATATCTAACTTATAAAATTCTGCTGGTATTGCATCTGGGCCCGTCTCTTTATTATTTTTCTGATTCTTTATAGATTGCTTTAATTCCATTTCTGTAGTTTGTTTAATCTTTTTTGTTGTATTTCAGTTAATACTGGTAATTCCATATTTCTCAAATATTCAAAAATTAAATCCTCATTTATTTCTTCTCTCTTATATAATTGTCTATAAAATTCTAATACTATTTCCTTTTTGTCTTCTGTTCTATGTTTTATTTTACCTTTAGAATCTATCAGATTTTTAATAATTTTATTTTTCCTCTCTTTTCTTAGTTTATATGACAACCATCTTCCTGGTTTGTTCGCATGTTCAAAATATTCTTGTTTTGCTCTCTTTATCTTTTCTACTATTGGTTCTTGTTCTATCAATCTCAATTTATGCTTTATTAATTTTCTCTGATTGTCATGATTCTCCTCTTTTTGCATTAATAATTCTAATTTTTTAAGTTCTTCAACTAATTTTTCATAATGTATTTTCTTTTCTTTCTTTTTTCTTTTTGCTATGAAAGATATTGTTAACCCACGTATATATGCCTTTGTTGTGTCCCATAGGTTTTGAGGGGTAGTATCACCATTTTTGTTTATTTTAAAAAAAATCTCTAATTCTTTCTCTATCCATTTTTTATACTCTGGATCTTTTGTTATATTTCTATCCATTGACCAATTATTTATTTTCCTTTTACCTTTCCAATGTATAAATAAAGGGTTATGATCCGCCCATGTATTTGTCTCTATTTCTATTTTACTAATTTGTTCCATTATATGAGCTGGAGCCCAAGCCATAGCAATCCTGGACCAGGTCTTGTGTGGGTTAGAATAAAAAGTATATTGTTTATCTTTTAAATGGTATTCTCGCCATAAATCTTTTAATAATAATTCTGTATTCATTTTCCAGAATGTCACAGGTAAGATTATCTTTTTTTCCTTTTCTTTTTTCCCCCCAGTGTAGTCCACCAGCCTCCCGAAGCTGAACGCCAAAGCCGAACTTCCGCTTTCGGCGTTTGGCGGCCGCTGGGAAGCCGCCTGGCTGTTTTAAAAGGTCGCAGCCGGGCTGGGGGGCTTCCCTGCAGCCTCCCGAACCCAGAAGTTCGGCAAAAGTTCGGGGTTCAGGAAGCTGCTAGGAAGTCCCCCAGCCTGGCTGCGACCTTTTAAAACAGCCGGGCGGCTTCCCACCAGCCTCCCGAAGCCGAACGGCAAAGCCGAACTTCCGAGCGGCTGTTTTAAAAGGTGACAGCCGGGCGGCGGGGCTTCCCAGCAGCCTCGGAATGCCGGTTCGTAACTCGAAAAAAGTTCGTAAGAAGAGGCAAAGTTTTTCTGAACCCCGGGTTCAGTTCGGGAGGTTGCTGGGAAGCCCCCCAGCCCAGCTGTCACCTTTTAAAACAGCCACACGGCTTCCCAGCAGTCTCCGAACGCGGAAGTTCGGGTTTGGCGTTCGGCTTCAGGAAGCTAAGGCAGAGGTGATGACCCTATGGCACATGTGCTGCAGGTGGCACGCAGAGTCATACCTGAGGGCACGTGAGCTCCAGCATGCATGCAGACCCTGACCATCAGATTTTTGGCCTTGTCTTTTGGCTGTTTTTGCTCTCAACAGGCTTCAAGAAATTGTCCTTGAACTGCTTTGGAAGCTTCAGTGTGGCCTGTGCGCATGAATGGGGGAGGTTGTACGCATGTATGGGAGGCAGCATGGGGGTTGTTTCCATGCGTGTGGGGGGAGAGGGCATTGCAATATGGGTGTGGGCATGCTATCACATGCACCTATACCTTTTTGTCAGCTGAGCCAAAAAAGGTTCACCATCACTGGTGGAAGGTCTTCTGCTTGGGTGGCGGTGTGGTGGCGGGTGGGCTAGATGGTCTTCCCACTCTTATTCTGTTGTTTTGACTTGCCAGGTACCAGGCTAAGGAAACCTATGAGAATCCAGTGGATTTACTTCTAGAACCGAAGTGGGCAATCTGGGATTACAGTAATGACTTCCTTGCACTTCTGAAAAGTGCCAAGAAAAAATTGAGAGGTAAAAAAGAGCTCCGGGAGGCTCCGGCAATCATAAGTGTGAGAATTGGTCATAAGTCACTTTTTTCGGTGCCGCTGTAACTCCACTGCACAAATAGTTGTAAGTTGAGAACTACCTGCCTATGGAATATACACTGGTACCTCTACTTACTTAAGAACTTAATTTGTTCCGTGACCAGGTTCTTAATCAAAAATGTTCTTAAGTAGAAGCAATTTTTTCTCATAAGAATCAATGTAAAAGCAAACAATGTGTGCAAACCCATTAGGAAAGAAATAAAAGCTCAGAATTTGGGTGGGAGGAGGAGGAGGAAGAAGAGGAGGACAGTCACTGCCGAAGGAAGAAGGTGAGGTGAGGGGAATCAAAAAAATCCAAAACTTTAAGGCTTTTTTTTTTAAAAAAAGAGGGACTCTGAGGCAGCACCCAGAAAAAGGAAAACGCTCTGTTCACTCTTGGCTGCCCAGAGCGAAGGGAATGTTTCTTTTCTCTGGGCGCTGGCAGAGATTTATTTCCTCTCCAAGCACCCAGAGAAAGGAAAATGGTTTCTTCGCTCTAGACTGCCAAAACCTCCTTCAGCATCACCGAAAGGCTCCTCTGGTAGCCCAGAGAAGCCCTAGATGGCCAGGATTAAAGGGGGAATGGCAGGAAACTGGCCGGGCCTTCGTGCTGCTCTCAAATTTCCTGTAAAATTATTCCGGGCTTGGGTTCTTAAGTAGAAAATGGTTTAAGTAGAGACAAAAAGATCTTGAACACCCGGTTCTTATCTAGAAAAGTTCTTACGTAGAGGCGTTCTTAAGTAGAGGTACCACTGTATAGTAGAATATATTTATACCTGATGGAGTATGTATAGCCACCAATGACATTCTGGCTTCTGGTTTTCCATATTCCTTATTTCCTGATTTGAGTCCAAGGAAAGCAAACCAGGATATCTGTAGGGAGGCCCTTCTGTTGTTTGATTTCTACTGTTGAGATGCTGAATCCCTCCCTTTTCTTCCCCAGATACCCTGGAAAGTGGACTTCAACTACAGGAAGGTAAATATTATTAGAATGTTAAGCTCTGATGCCAGTAATTTTAAGTGAAACATGATAATTAACAAAAAAGAAAAATATAGGATTAGTTTCCCTAAAGACTAGGATGATCCAGTAAACTTTAATGATTTTTTGATTTTTGAAGTATTGCTTGCTATTTATATGTACAATATGACCTTGAGCAGCGAAGAGAAATTCCTTGTGTCTAAGTGTCTAATCACACTCGGCAAATGAAGCTGTTGTTCTGTTCTATTCTGTTCTTTTTTCTAAAGGGGTAATTTTTTTTTCTCCTTACAAGCTCCTTCAATATATTTGGAAACATTTTCATATTCTGATAAAAACAGTATCGAGTTAGTATATTCTTTATAATTAATCTCCCCCAAAAATTATTAGTTCCAAATTAATTACTTCCAGTGTCAATCCAACCCCCCCCCCCTAGCCTTGACCTCTAATTTTGTCCTCTAGGTATCTAATTTTCTTCTAATTGAATTGGATCTTAATTTTCTTTAAAATCTTATTAAATTAATATCCTTCTCCTATAATAATAATAATAATAATAATAATAATAATAATAATAATAATTTATTAGACTTGTATGCCGCCCCTCTCCGAAGACTCAGGGTGGCTCACAACAACAATAAACAATGCAATACAAATCTAATGATTAAATCTATAGCTAAAAATCCACTATCATTAAAAACAATCAGTACTACACAATCGTAACCATACATTAATACTTCAAATACGCCATAGTGCTTACTCCTACTTCTTATGTATTCTCTCAAAACCCTTACAAGAAAGGAGCAGAGAAATTAGGTTCTTTTAGTCAAACCACATAGCAAAGATGGAGCATCAGATTGCTTCCACCTTGTGGGCCATCAAACTGGTGAATGCAGAGGTTTCCTGTGCAAGATCCTCCCCTTTTCTCAATGCCTGTGATACCCTGAAGCTCATAGAGAAAAGGGCGGAGCTTCCTCACATCCCATCCTGTGTCCCAAGTTATCTCTGGGGGATCCTTCCGACTCTGCCAGTTCAGAATTGAAACATGGCAGCATTTTGCTCTGCCTGATCTTCTGGATTAATGCTCCAGGCAGAGTCCCTGTTCAACCTTGGCTGTCTCAGCAACTCATTGAAGACAAAGCCAACCACTCTTCTCTCCCAATCCCATTAATCTCATCGGCAAGATGGAAACTAAAGAGAATTGTGGGGGGAGGCTCGAAGAGATGGAGCACTATGAAGGGTTTGAAGGACTTGGCCATAAGTCTTCAATCTTGGCTGCTGTAAGACGTGTGGACTTCAGTTCCCTGAATTCCCCATCCAGCATTGCTGACCTGAAGGGCAATCAGCAGAGTGGTGACCACATAGGAGACTAGAGACTAAAGGAATTGACCAGTGGAGGCAAGAGATGAACCATTGAGCCTTGGAGCCAAGAGCAGGACAAATAATTGATGGATCCTGAGGGCGTGCAGCTGAGTGGCAGGAGGACTTACGGGTGGCAAAGGCAACCTAAGTGAATGGAATGAGAAAGCCAGATGTCAGAGGGATGACAAACAGGCTGGCAATTAACAGGATGGGACTGAGAGACGGGGAGAGCCTGAGTGCTTGGAAAAGGGGGGACAGAGGGTCCCTGGACACTGGCAGCCCCATCAGTGAATTTATTTATTTATTCATTCATTCATTCATTCAATTTTTATGCCGCCCTTCTCCTTAGACTCAGGGTGGCTTACAACATGTTAGCAATAGTACTTTTTAACAGAGCCAGCCTGTTGCCCCCACAATCCGGGTCCTCATTTTACCCACCTCGGAAGGATGGAAGGCTGAGTCAATTCTGGGAGTTGAAGTCCACAAGTCTTACAATTGCCAGAGTTGGAGAACTCTTAACAAGGCCAAGCTTAGGTGATGTTTAAAAAAAACAATGAGTCTTCCAGTCCTGGACGGGGTGTTTGGAAGCTGAACTCCCTTCACACAAGAGGGTTAAAGTCTTGGAGGTGAAGACACACGCAAGGTCTCTAACTGAAGCTCTTCTTCTTCTCCATCCTTCCTTCCCTTCCCCCTTACAGAGAATGTAACTCTGGATCCATATGCAGCCGATCCTAACAGCCTTCAAATCTCCGGAGATCGAAAAAGCATTGCAGGATTTCTGCTAGGTAGAGCAATATATCTTCCTTATTCCTCATACATCCAAAGATATGAATATAATCCTTTTGTCCTTGGCTGTCAGACGTTCTCAACTGGGAGACACTTCTGGGAGGTAATTGTAGGGGATGGAACAGAATGGGGTGTAGGGGTTGCCAAAAAGCCAGAGAATGTAGCAAATGTTTATCAGCCGACCAGCTGCTGGCAGATTGGGCAATGGGAAGGGATATACATGGCCAAGTCTCCATCACAATTGTCTAATCTGGTCCTGACTGAGAGGCCCACGAGGATCCGAGTCTCTCTCAACTGCGAAGAAGGGAAACTGAAATTTTTTGATGCCAGGACATTAATTCTGCTCCATACATTCTCTGACGCTTCCTTGGTTGGAGAGCCCCTTCGGCCCTGTTTCTGTTTCAGCAACACCACCCGCATGACCCTCCCCTAAAAAAGGAGACCTCCATAAGCAAAACTTTGGGAAAATCCCATTTGCCAAGCAGGGATCTCTGAATCTCTGAAAGCCTTTAAAGCAGAGGTTCCTTAGCTTTTTACTACTTCAGCTTCCTTTGTTGTCTATTCTGTGCCACACCAAATTGCCTGGAGTTGTGTAGCCTTGGAAATTTAAGGAATGGGTCAGTCAATCAATCTAAGAAAGTGAGATGTGCAATATAAGCTGGATAAGATGTAATGTCATATGTTTAGGTGTATCAGTATTAAAGAAAGCTCACATTACAGCCAAATCCATAAATCATGGACTTTAGATGTCCATCACATTTATGTATCTTGCTTGTTTGTTTAATGTTTAGTTGCAATCAGTTGTTATAATTTTATGGTTGTCTCACGGGTTATAGTTCCTTCCTTTGCAATTTTATGTCAATAAATATATTTCTATCTCATTTTATTTGTCAATATGAGATTTTATTTCTACTTTAGAGTGGCGTTACTTTTATGTTTTTTGAAATCGAACAAATGAGTGATTATTCAGTGTAATACTGTATGTGCATAGAAAGCGAAGACACAAAGAAGATAGTTGACAAAAAGAAAACGTACCATCTGTTACAAACATAGGAGATGTGAATGCTAAATGAAGTAAATATGTCACTGTGGTCAAGCCAAAATTCAAGTAGAATTATTAATGGAATTGTAAAAATGAAATTCATTATGAAATAAATACATTACTTGACAAGATGCCAGATAACACTCTTTTTCCTTGCTTTAAGCCAGTCTTCCTTATATTGAGTAGCCGCAAAAGAAGCCAATCTATTGGGGTAGTTAAGAAATCAATCCAAGAGAAGTGGAGGGAGATTCCTCCAGGTGGCCACCAGGGGTCAAACAATCTGAGGCAGATGTAATGTACAATTACTTAATACAATGTGATAATTTAGAAGGAACAGTTAAAGACAGCGTGCTTGCCTGGATGAAAAACTTTGGAAACTCGATACATTTATCCAAATTTTTTTTTATTTTTTTCTCTCCATTCACAATATAGTTAAAAAATACCAAAAACATCAAGTTGCTTTATAATAGTTCACTTTTACAAATTGTATTTATGCAAAGATCAGTGCTGCCTCCTTGACTTTTTACATCTGGATAAAAATTAGTTACTCAATTTCTTATATTGTACAAAAATATTGTTAGCTAAAACCTCTTTTAAGCTGTTCTAGATTTAAAATGTCTCAAGTTGATTAGGCTATAAAATTCAAATTTCTCCATATCTCTTCTATATCGATTTTCATATGTAATTAATAACCTTTTAAAATGATAATCGCCCATTAATAAGAAACTTCTAAAGAAAAAAAGATCATCAACCAAAAAAACTACAGGTGACAAACCCGAGGAGAGAGAACCTGTCAAAAAAAGGAACCAACAAATAGCATCTCCTAAAAACACCCAATTAGCCGAATTGCAGAATTACAAAACCTAATAATATTCCATTATATAAAAAATTATAAACAAATAACAACTAACTAACAAAAAGGAAATAAAATTTAAGAGTAAAAGTTGAAAAATAAAGTAAAAAGAAAGAAGTGTTTAAAAAGAAAGGAAAACAAGCATTAAAAAAAGAAGAAAAGCAAGGGAAAAAGAGAAAAGAAAGAGAAAAACAAGAAAAGAAGGGGAGGAAGAAATGGAAAAATAACCTCCTCTTCTTATACTTCATCTCCTACCTTCATACAGAACCAATGCATTCATGAAACCTTAACTTTAGCCTTAAATACCTTTTTATCTCCAACCTTCTCCAAGTCATATGTCTATAAATATTGTAAAAAAAATAATAAATAAAAAATAAAATGAGAGAGTGAATAAGAAAAGAAAAATCCCCCCACTGGTCCACTAGGATCAACTCCAGAGAAACATGCTGTATACCCAGCTAAATCATCATGCCCTAATCTAACCTTAACGCTGCATGTCCTGCGGAATCATCATGCCCTATTCTAAATGTGTTAATCCCGATAAGGTGTCAGGCTAGAAACAGGAAAACTTGGAGTTTAAGCCCTGCCATAGCCCTGGAAGCCAGCTGGGTGACCGAGTCATTTATTCTCAGGATTGTTTTGGTGGAAATAGGAGGAAGATGTTTTGGATATGTTTGCCACCTTGAGTTATTTGTAAAAAATAAATAACAAAAGGGAGTGAAACTGAACTCTGATGTGGTGACTTTGATTGCTAACAGCACTTCTCTGGAAAATCTCAAAGCATCTAAGCTATTGAAAACTGACCAGGGTGATCAGAGAGAGAGAGAGAGCATTGCATGAAATCAAGATATGAGGACCAGCTATTCATTCATTCATTCATTCTTTCATTCATTCATTCATTGAGTCGTTCGGGATTGGGCAGCATAGAAGTTGAAATAAGTAAGTAAGTAAGTAAATACATTCATAGATAGACAGACAAACAGAAGGTTTGTTGCACTGCCAGATCTTCCCAGTTCAGAATAAACAGAATAAAAACATAAAGCAATAATCTTCATATCCTCTCTAGGTGCTGAGAAAAAGGAGCAAAAATGTTAGTCAATTTCTTCCCCTCCTGAATCCAAGAGTAAGAAAAATCTTCTCTGTTCACATTCTTGGAACACTTCGTGCTGGATGTTTTCATTAAATAAGTGGTACTCATTAGGATTTTCCTTGTACCTTTGCCTTGTCTATTTCACAGATTTTTACCCAGGATGTAGATGGCAAATTGATCTGTATTAACAAACCATTCTAACAAAGCCTGTCAGCTGCCCTCTTATGCTTACTTGTACTTCACTGTTATGGGGTGAAAGACTTCCATGAAGGGGGGGAGGGAATGAAGGGGAGAATTATTGGGGAGACGAAAGTAATGGTTGTACCACTTGGAGATGCTGCCTCGAGGTCAATTGCCTGGAATAAGGAGAAAGCTTCTTTACCTGAACATGGAGGTAGGCAATGAGAGACAGTTTAGAAAGCTTAGAACTACATAACCTTAAACACGACCTAAGCATAGCCCATAAAATCATCTGCTACAATGTCCTTCCTGTAAATGACAACTTCTGCTTCAACCGCAACAACACACGACCACAGAACAGATACAAACTTAAAATAAACCGCTCTAAACTCAAATATGACTTTAGTAACAAAGTAGCTGATGCATGGAACTCACTATCTGACTCTATAGTATCATTGCCCAAACCCCAAAACTTTACTCGTACACTATCTACGGTTGACCTCCCGATTCCTAAGAGGTCAGTAAGGGGCATGCATAAGTGCACCAGAGTGCCTTTTGTCCCCTGTCCTAATGTTTCTCTTTTACTAGTATTGTGTGTATAAAATTATATCTTTTTATACTACCAACCTCAAGCTTCCTCTCCTTTGCCTTTTACTTTCTTCTTCCTATTCTTCGCCCCAAGAAAAACATAACTCTGGATCCTGACACAGTGAATGCTTGGCTAGTCTTTTCCCAAAAGGTAATTTATTTTTTTAAAAATGTATTTTTTATATTGTATGAAGTCACCGTCAGCCCTAGGAAATGGGCAATGGGAAGCCCCTCCTGAATCTTTACCAAGAAAACTGCAGGGAAATTCATCCAGGGAGCCACTAGGGGCCAACAATCTGAGGCAGCCCAAAAGTGGCCTCGATAATGAGATGGGTGCCCTCAGATGTAGTTTGATCGAGTAGTTAAGGAACCAGGCTAGAAAGAGGGAGAATTGAGTTCAAGTCCTGCTTTATCCATGAAAGCCAAATGGCTGACTGAACTAATCATTCTATCTCAGTCCAACCCATCTCATAGGATTGTTGTTCTGGGGAAAATAGGAGGAGGAAGATGTACTTGATATGTTTGTCACATTGTGTTACTTATGAAAAGAATACCGGTGGGACACACAATAAATAGATAGGATAGACAAACAGACAGAAACATAGAAGATTGATGGCAGAGAAATACCTCATGGTCCATGTAGTCTGCCCTTATAGTATTTCCTGTATTTTATCTTAGGATGGATATATGTTTATCCCAGGCACGTTTAAATTCAGTTACTTTGGATTTACCAACCACATGTGCTGGAAGTTTGTTCCAAGCATCAACCAGTCTTTCAATAAAATATTTTCTCATGTTATTTCTGATCTTTCCCACAACTATTTGTATTTGTATTTATTAGATTTGTATGCCCCCCCCTCTCCGAAGACATGGGGCTGCTAACAACAATATAAAAAGACAATGTAAACAAATCTAATATTAAAAATAATCTTAAAAAACCCAATTTAAATAACCACTCATACATACAAGCATACCATGTATAAATTCTATAAGCCTAGGGGGAAGGGAAATTTCAATTCCCCCATGCCTGATGACAGAGGTGGGTTTTAAGGAGCTTGCGAAAGGCAAGGAGGGTGGGGGCAACTCTGATATCTGGGGGGAGCTTAGATTGTGCCCCCTTGTTCTTGTGTTCACTTCCCTCCTGAACCTTGTTTTTATCCTTTAACATATTTAAATGTTTCAATCATGTCCCCTCTTTCCCTTCTGCCTTCAGATGATACATAGATAGATACATAGATAGATACATAGATAGATACATAGATAGATACATACCGTAGAAAGATTCCCTGTTTTCTGCAAAATAAGACATCCCCTGATAATTAGCCCAATTGGGTTTTTGAGTGCATGGCAATAATGCCAAGCAATTATTTCAGGGTTCAGAAAAATATAATATGGTTTTATTTTCAGGGAATCATGGTAGAGCAAAAATTCATGGGGGACGAGAGAGAAGGGGCCTGGAGGGTAGAAAAGAGTGACCCTTTCAGGAGTTGAGACCAACCAACCAGAATAGAGCGGGAACAGGATTGAAGGTCTTCTAGTCTAATCCTTCTGGTCAAACAGGAGACCCTGAGATAGATAGATAGATAGATAGATAGATAGATAGATAGATAGATAGATAGATAGATAGATAGATAGATAGATAGAAAGATAGACACAAACAAACAAACAAACAAACAAACAGAACTTATATAATGCACACACTCACACACACGTATTTGAAACCCACAAGGGACCATAGTTCCCCACCTCTCCTTTTATCAGAATCTATGGACCAATAATTAATGCGGGGGGCACCCCATGAATGTTGGCTTCTCCTTAGTTTTATCCCCTCCCTCTTTAACAGGATGCTAGGGTCAACTGTAATTGATTGGGGTTCGTCCCAGGGAAGTTTGCTTCTCTCCAGCATTTAAAACAATTTCCCCCTTTAACGAGCTGGTTGGGCGAATAATAACCGATTTCGGGATCTGTCCCGTGAATCTTTGCTCCTCCCCAATTTGTCCTTTTTAAAATCCTGCAGTTGTTCTTTAAGGAGTCAGAGAAGCTAACACAAGACCCACAATTCATTTCGGTTTCCACGCCTGGGCAGAGCCCCAAAGGCGCTCACCTGATTCGCAGGAAAAGGCGCGAAAACAACTTTCTCTTTCCTTCCGGAGACGGCGATGGCGTCCGAGGCGCCCTTGCAGGATTTGGCGGAGGAAACCACCTGCTCCATCTGCCTGGAGTATTTCCAGGACCCCGTGCTCATCCCGGAGTGCGGCCACAACTTCTGCCGGGGCTGCTTGACCCGCAGTTGGGGCACGTCGGAATCGGAGGCTTCCTGTCCCCAGTGCAGACAGACCTTCGCGCCGCGCAGCGTCCTCCCCAACAGGCAGCTGGCGCGGGTGGCTGAAGTGGCCAAGCGATGCGGGGATCCTTGGGGTGAGGAGGGAAGGAGCTTCTGCTCGAAGCACCGGGAGCCCCTCAAGCTCTTTTGTAAGGACGACGAGACCCTCATCTGCTTGGTCTGCTTGCTCTCCAAAGAGCACAAGGGCCACTCGGCAATCCCTGCGGAGGAGGCTTTCCCGGAATACCAGGTAGGAGTCAGCCAGGAGGAATCGCTGCGGAGGGGCATCCAGAATCCTTTGCCTTCTTGGCAATCGTTGAACCGATTTACTTTCTTCCTCTGTTGTCTGTGGATTTATCCTGGTGCAGAACCATCACTCAGAAGCAGACTGGAAGGAAGATCCAAGAAACCTGTGTTGAAGTACTTCAGTAGCTATAGGAGCCAAGATCACAACCATATACAAAGACAAATTTGATACAGTTAAGATCAGGGCCACCATCAGGAATTTTGGGGCCCCATACAGCCTAAGTGTCTGCCCCCCCGCCATTTTAAAACTATTTTAAGTCGCCAAGCCACTCCATTCCCCGGAGATCATTTCCCGCTTCACGCCACGCGAGGCGGTCCCATAGGCCAGTGTTTCCCAACCTTGGCAACTCGAAGATATCTGGACTTTAACTCCCAGAATTCCCCAGCCAGCAAATGCTGGCTGGGGAATTCTGGGAGTTGAAGTCCAGATATCTTCAAATTGTCAAGGTTGGGAAACACTGCCATAGGCTATTTCAGGAACTGGGTTAAGCCGATTGTGTGGACTCGTCCAGGAGAAAGAAAGAAGCCGGAGCGGAGAAGGAAAAAAAGCCTCCTGGCATCAGTCAGGCGGAATGTGGCTTATTTATGGCTCCTTGGCATTTCTCCCTTGTTGACAAAACCATGTGCTTTCTAGCGAGGGGAGAGGGGAGGGGGATCTCACACCCGGCAGCCACTGGAAAGGAGCTGGAAAGGACGAGGGGAGAGAAAAAGCAGGGTACCAGCAGTCAGGCGGGTGTCTTGAGGGGGCACTCCCAACTGGAAGGAAGGGAAGAAAGGTGAGGGCGAGCTAGGAAGGAAGGAAGGGTAAAAGGGGCGATCAAGAGAGGAATGGGTGAATGAATGGACGGAGGGTGGGAAGGAAGGAAGGAAAGAGGGAAGGGACAGGAACAGAGGAAGGGTGCAAAGGAAGCAAGGAAAGGTGTGAAAGGGGAGAGTAAGAGAGGAAGGAGTGAAAGAAGGGAGTGAGGGAGGAAAGAAGGGAGGAAGGAGAAGGAAAGCAAGAAATGGAGGGAGGGAAGGAAAGAAAGAAAGAAATGGGGAAGGGACAGGAACGGAGGAAGGAAGGAAGGAAACTTATGAAAGGGGAGAGTAAGAGGAAGGACTGAAGGGAGGGAGGGAAGAAGGTAGGAAGGAGAAAGAAAAGAAGAAATAGAGGAAGGGAAGGTAAAAGAGAGAAAGAAAAAGAAAGAATGAAAGAGAAATAAAAAGAGAGGGGGAATGAAAGAAATGGAAGGAGGGAAGGAAGGAGAGAAAGAAAGAGGGAGAAAGAAAGCAAGAGAAAGAAAAAAAGAATGAAAGAGCAAGAGAGAAAGAGAAAGAAAGAAAAAGAAACGAAAGAAAGAGGAAAGAAAGAGAATGAAAGAGAAATAAAAAGAGAGGGGTAATGAAAGAAATGGAAAGAGGGAAGGAAGGAGAGAAAGCAAGAGAAAGAAAGAAAGCAAGATAAAGAAAAGAATGAAAGAGCAAGAGAGAAATAGAGAAAGAAAGAAAAAGCAACGAAAGAAATTGTGATTTTTACAATTCCCTCCCCCGCTCCCCACAAACCACCTACCAGTCTACTGCAAGAGGGAAGCACCCGAGGCGCCGGGTTCCCCTTTCTCCCTCGCCCGCATCCTTGCCGTGGTGACTCACCAGGAGAAGGCTGGAGACCCACGCGGCTCCTCGGGGGGCCTTGCGGGAAGGCGGCGGCGGAAGCCCCCATGGCCGGCGCTGGGTGCGAGGAAGGATGCTTTCTGCGTGGGCAGAGGCCGAGAGCTGAGAAGGGCGCGCCTTGCCTACCCTCGCCGGAAGAGCTGCCCATCTAGCAGTCCTGCTGCCCCATTGCCCGGCAGGGGATGATGGGCAAGGGACGCCTTGGGGAAGGAGGGCAGGGCGGGAAGGGAAAGAGGGGGCTGGCGGGGGTTTAGGAAAGGGGAGCCCGCCGGGCACGAGGGAACGCTGGCCGCGTGGGGTTCCAAGGCCAGCCTTGCAGCTCCTCGGCGGGAGGAGCCGAAAGCCACCAGGAGAGGACTGGGCTCAGCAGGAGAAGCACCGGGCCCCCCCCCCCCCATTATTCAATTTCCCCGGGCCTGGGCCGCAACTCCCAGTAGTCCCAGTCTATCGGCGGCCCTGGTTAAGATTAAGGTTCCTTGACTAACTCATTAGTGAAATGTTTTTTATATTTCTTGTCCTGACCTTCTTTAACCTCCTTCATAAATTGCATATTTTATGCTAATAAGCTTTCTTATCAAAAGGGGTGTGTGATTTATAATAAGTTAGAAGTTTATGTCTATGTACCTTAACTAGCATCCTTCTAACCAGAGTCCTCCTAATTTTCTTGTAATTTTCTTGTTGCTAGGCAGGAATTCCTTACTGGTCTTACTAATCTGCAATTTTCTGCCTCCGCCATTTCTTTAAAAAAAATCTTCTCTAATTCCAACCTGAAACCTTCAGCTCCTGCTTTATCCTTTGTGCCTGCAATTTTTTTGAAGACAGATTTACCACAGTTCTCAATTTACAACCATTTGTTTAGTGACTGTTCAATGTTACTCCAACATTGAAAAAAGTATCCGATGTCCATTTTCATACCTATGACACTGTGGCCACTGATCAAAATTGGGATGCTTGGCAACCGGCATCTATTTATGATGGTTGCAGTGACCCAGTCTTGCCTAGCAACATAAATTTGTCTATAGGGAGAAATAAGTTACCTGTGCCAGCTCCATTTCCACATTTGCTCTAGAGTGAAATTGTCAGTCCTCCAAAACCTTGAGTGCAGACTCCAAAAAGCACTCCTGCTGATCAGCCCAAAGTTTCATTTCTCACTGATGCTTCTGGGATGACTGCAACCAGGAGACTCAGGCAGCTCACTTTAGTGCCATTACACTAAAAACTTAAAACCATTTGAAATTAGAATGACAATAAACGAAATGAAAGATAAGGAGGACTCGGAGTATTATGAAATTTAGACTTTGTTTTACGATTGGTTGGAAAGGAGGGAAAATAATAACAATAACAAATAAACAATATATATAGGACTGTTAATGAGACTATATTTGTTGTGACTGAGTTGTAAAGAAAATATACTATTAGGGAAAAAATAGAGGAATGTGTAAACTATACAAATTGTATAAATGTAAATCGTTGATATGAATTGCTGTATGGGTTACACTGTATAAGTCGTTAAAGTGTTTGTTTAATTTATTATTGTATTTTTTGTTTTGTTTTTAATGTAAATAATATAATAATTTTTTTAAAGTGATGTAAAGTTTTTCACCCTTGTGATCATTGCAGGAATTCCATGGTCACATGATCGAAATTTGGATGCTTGGCAACTGCCATGTATTTATGAAGACTGAAATAAATACTGCTCAAAATAAAAGGAACACTTAAACAACACAATATAATTCCAAGTAAATCAAACTTCTGTGAAATCAGACTGTCCACTTAGGAAGCAACACTGATTGACAATAAATTTCACCTGTCAGCAGATTCAACTTTGTACCGAACAAAGTATTCATTGAGAATATTTCATTCATTCAGATCTAGGATGTGTTCTTTGAGTGTTCCCTTTATTTTTTTGAGCAGTGTACTATATCTTCTAACTGGAGTTTCCCTCCAATGTAATTCTTTACGGAAAAGAAACTCAAAACTTGTACTTTCTCTTCAGATCAATGCTGAGGATTGCCTGAAGGTTCAGAAGGAGCAGAAAGAAAAAATATCTACATACAAAAGAGACACAGAGCAAACAGTGCAGGAAATGCTTGTAAGTATTGATCCAACGGTGACGATTTTCTGAGCTAATAGGAAGGAGACCCCCTCCGCCATCTTTAATAATAGACAGCCTGTAAGTACAAGTTCTGATTTAAATGAAATTTAAGTTAAAGACTATATTAGGGCAGAGAACTTAAGCTGGGGACTGAGATGTCACCACGGGATGAATGAGTCATAGTTGGATTAAGTGTACTGCGTTTTATACAATGGGTTTGGCTTGCTGAATAAATTAATGCAAGCCATATTCGATCTTATTGAAAAAATTGTGAACTCAACATTTTTTTGTCTCCTTTTTTGGAATCCCTGATTGCCAAGAAAATTTTCATGAGAGATTATTTAAACTCTAGCCTTTTTTATTAAAGAAATTTTCCTTCGCCCTGTTTTTTTAAATATTAAAAAGGGTTTTTTTTTTCTTAGGAAATTCTTCCACCTCACTTCTAGATTCTTCAAGGAATCTGTTTAATTATTATAGCAATAAAAATAAAATGATAATAAAAATATGCCCTTTGCTTTTTCTCTTGTTCTAGGACATGATGAAAGAAGTGAAAAAAAATGTAATGGCTGAATTCAGAGAGCTACAACTCTTGCTAGAAGCACAGGAGAAGCTCCTATTGACTAGAATGGAAGAAACAGAGAAGGATCTTATGGCAAGAAAGGAGAAGGGTTTAGCCGAGCACATGGAGGAACTCGGCTCTCTTGACGATCTCATCCAGGAGATAGAAGAGAAGCTTCAGCAGCCAGCCAGCAAACTCTTACAGGTCAGGCAGGAAGTTGAGATCATAGAATACTAGGGCTAGAAGGGACCTTGGAGGTCCTCTAGTCCAATCCTCTGCCCAAGAAAGGAGCCCTTATCCATCCCGAAAAAATGGTTGTCCAAATTATTATTGGAATTATCCAGTGATTCAGTACCCAGAACTCTGTGGGAGAAGCTGCGCCACTGATAAATACTTGTCATTCTCAGGAAATTATTCCTTGTTTTAGGTTGGATCTTTTTATGAGGAGTTTCTACTCTTCCCCTCTTGTTCTTCCCTCAAGTCCTAGAGACTGAATTGATGCCCTTTTCCTTATCACAGCCTTTCAAGTATTGGAAGATGGCTGTTGTGTCTCCCCTAAGCCTTCTCTTTGTTAGGCTGAGCATACCTTGTTCCTTCAGCCATTCATTGTACAGTTTGGCCTCCAGAATCATTATCATCTTTATTGCTCCTCTCTGTCTCAGCATTTTTTTTGTATGATCTTGTATCAATGATGAAATGGAATAGCCTTCTTTAGCCCCTCCACAGAATACACTTTTTGACTCTTTCCTTTTTTTTCTTTTTCATAAATTTAATTAAAATTATAACAGTGAAAAGCGCAAATGGAAATAAAGAAAATGGGGAAATACCTGTAGAGAAAGATAAGAATGGGAAAGAAGTGTAGGATAAAGGGAAAAGGGAAAAAACACATTGTCTTGCAACTTTTTTCCGTACAGTAAAATACAAAATAATATTGAAGCCACAACTTTTATTTTTGAATATTTAGCAATTATTAGCCAAGAAAAACAGATCAGTCTACTAAACAAAACAAGAAAAACAGATTAGTCTAATAAGCAAAATCAAGCATTAAGAATTCATTGTTTTGTAACTTGAGCACAAAGTTTAGACCCAACTTCCAAGTAGAAACATTGGGTAATATCTAATTAAAGCAGTCAATTTTTTTCTAGTTCCATCACTTTTTCCATCTATTCTTCTCTTGTGGAGATTGATATATCTATCTATGTCTGCATGTAGATTTCTGGCTGCACTCAACCAAGTTCAAAATCTTTTTTTGAACTCCTGATTTAGTAATCTTTTTTTCTTTCTATGGAAAAGAATGGTCACTAAATGAACTATTTAGTCAAGAACTACCTGTAATGGATTAAATTAGGGATACATACATAATGTAATTCAGAAAAAGCACGTCATGGGAAAAGCAAGAATTAATTCAAAGTTCTGGTCACCATCTCTATATTCTTCATAATTTGAGGTTCTTATCCCCTATTAGGGGATGTGGTTGTGGGTGTTATTTGTAGGATCTCCCCCTCCCCTTAATTTCCAGGGCAAGGAGAAACACAATACTGATCACCTTATGCAAAGTATTATAACCGCTTGGACTTTCCAAATTGCTTTGATTCTGGAAGCATAAATGCAGGGGATTTTTCTATCCTGTTGATGCACTATTTTGTTTCTCAAATGGTCTTTTGTTTTTGCTATTATGTTTATACATACATATCTGTAATTGTGCTGGACTCAACCAGCGTATAATTTTTCTTAAGCAAAAAGGTAAAAACAATACTTCTCTAAAATAAGTTGAACAGCTGGGGGGAAAAGAACAATGAGATTTTTAAAATTAAAATTACACTGGTACCGCACCTAAGAACGCCTCTACTTACGAACTTTTCTAGATAAGAAACAGGTGTTCAAGATTTTTTTTGCCTCTTCTCAAGAACCATTTTCGAATTACAAACCCGAACCTCCGAAACTAACCAGAAAAGGCAGGGAGAAGCTTCTGTGGGGCCTTTCTAGGAATCTCCTGGCAGGAAACGGACTCCACCCTCCCTGTGGTTTCCCCAATTGCATGCATCATTTGCTTTTACATTGATTCCTATGGAAAAAAATGCTTCTTCTTGCAAACTTTTCTACTTAAAAACCTGGTCACAGAACAAATTAAGTTTATAAGTAGAGGTACCACTGTACTCATTTATTTTCTGAATGTAAGAATTTAATTTTCTGCATAGGGAGTTGCTCTTTTCAGTGCTTTCTCTCTTTATTTTTTAGGACATTGGAAGCATCTTGAAAAAGTAAGCAAATCCACCCTTTTCTTTACCGTCTCAGATCCTTAGCAGATCCTCCAGCAGTTTTCCTATTTTGTGAACTTCTGTTTGTATTTAGTTTGTATTGTAATGTAAAGACAACATACTGTATTTCAGGGCTTTTTAGACATTTCCTCAGATAACATCAACACAATATAATTAACAATATTTGATATGATAAATTTTTAATATTTATTTATTCTTAGAATTTATTTTTATTAAATTATTACAGTTGATTTCACAGTTGGTTGGTTTCACAGTCAGTCAGGTGTTTAGACAGAATTCTGCCATTTTATCCACCTATTGAGTCTAAGCTTTTCCAAGCAATGTAAGTATCATAAATACATGCTGGTTGCCACGCAAACAAATCATGATTACAGAGACACTGTGATAGATGTTAAGTGGAAAAATGTTGTAAGTCATTTTTTTTTGACAACCATTGTAACTAGTTACTAACAATTAGTCAGAAATTGAAGGTTACGTGTAAGTGTGATTTCATTGCATTATCTTAAGATTATTCAGATTGTGCAGAATGTGGCCGGGAGAGCTATCGTGGGACTTCCCAGATTCGCCCATGTTTCTACAACACTCTCTGGCCTGCACTGGCTGCCGATCAGTTTCCGGTCACAATTCAAAGTGTTGGTAATGATCTTTAAAGCCCTACATGGCATTGGACCAGAATACCTTCGGAACCGCCTTTTACCGCACAAATCTCAGCGGCCAATAAGGTCCCACAGAGTTGGTCTTCTCCGGGTCCCGTCGACCAAACAATGTTGTTTGGCAGGCTCCAGGGGAAGAGCCTTCTCTGTGGCGGCCTCGGCCCTCTGGAATCAACTCCTCCCCGGAGATTAGACTCCATGTCTTTCGCAAATTACTCAAGACCCACCTATATCGCCAGGCATGGGGGAACTAAGACATCTCGCCCAGGCTTTTATATTTTATGTTTGGTATGTATGTGCTGTATGGTTTTAATTGTTGGGGTTTTTTATATATCTCTTTTTAATATTAGATTTGTCCTATTGTTATATTGCCTTTTATTATTGTCATGAGCCGCCCCGAGTCTTCGGAGAGGGGCGGCATACAAATCTAATAAATTATTATTATTGTTATTAATCTATCAATATCAGTTTGAACATTATATCCATTGTCTAATTGCATATGACACCTATATTAGTCATTGGTCATCAGTCATTTGGTAAGACACAATCCATTTCTTTGGCCAAGAGATTCACAAGAATGTTCCAGTGTAGGGAGCCCATAACTGAAACCTAGTTGCTGTTGCTGGATCTCTCGTTTAACTTGATGAAGGTGGATGAGTGCAGTTCTGGATCGGGATCCACTGAGTTGCCATAGTGCCCATATTTGAATAGCTAGCCAAAGTCATGAGTCACTATGTCAGCTCCAGCTTGCAGGTGCATGCTGGTCAGCAGATTTCCGGCCTTTTTGGCGGTTTTTGCTCTCTCCAGGCTTCAGGAAGTCCTGAACTCTGGGGACAGCAAAAAACAGGCCAACTGGAAGTCCGGAGACTTCAGTGTGTCCTGTGTGCATGAACGATGTTGTGTGCGTGTGCAGGAGGCAGTGTGGGGGTTGTGTCCATGCATTGGGGGGGCATTGCATTGTGTATGTGGGCATGTGTGCGCAGGCAATCACACGCAGCCACACTTTTTTGGCACCAGAGGCAAAGAAGGTTCACCATCACTGGTGTAAGGTCTTCTGCTTGGGTGGCGGTGTGGTGGGGGATGGACTAGATGACCTTCTCACTCTTATTCTGTTATTTTGACTTGCCAGGTACCAGGATAAGAAAACGTATGAGAATCCAGTGGATTTATTTCTAGAGCCGAAGAGGGCAATCTGGGATTACAATGATGTCCCTGCGCTTCTGAAAAGGGCCAATAAAAAATTGAGAGGTAAAAAAGAGCCCCTGGTTTTTTACCCTGGATGACATTTTGAGCATCCAAGAGAGATTCTGGCTCAGTCTGATTGTAAAATATACTTATTACTAAGTATAATGGAATATATACAGGTAGTTCTTGACTTACGACCTAAGTTGAGCTGAAAATTTATGTTGCTAAGCAAGTCTGTTACTAAGTGAGCAGTGCCCCATTTTATGAACTCTTGCCAGTGTTCTGTCGGGCTCTCTGGTAGACTCCTCCCAAAAGTTCACAGGTACAAATTTCAGACCCACAGACGTTTGAAAATTCAAAACAATGTTCTTTATAAGGAAAATTCACTTAATAAAAGGAAAATTCACTAAAGCCCTCTTTTGGTATAGCAAAGAGCACTGGTCTCCAAACAAACTGTTAATTTGTACAAGTCCCTTATCAGTTCTGTGATACTTAGCTTGCAGCTGTCAGGCAATTCACAGTCCTTCTTCTTTCACAAAGTAAAAAACACACTTTGCTCTGGTTTAGTTTCAAAGCGGGGGAAAATCAGCGCACAAAAATGTTGCGTATATCCTAAGATTTTTATTAATATTGCTTCTTCATTGCTTATTTGACCCCTATGACAATCATTAAGTGTTGTATCACATGATTCTTGACAAATGTATATTTTATTTTATGTACGTTGAGAGCATATGCACCAAGACAAATTCCTTGTGTGTCCAATCACACTTGGCCAATAAAAATTCTATTCTATTCTATTCTATTCTATTCTAAAGCAGTCATGAAACACAACGATCAGATAATCCTCCACAATGGCCAAACCCACAGGCTGCTATTTATAGCAGCCTCACTAATGACCACAGCCCCACCCAACCACAGGTGGCCTTATTTTCTTTGATAATAATCTCTCAGTTGTTGTTGCCTATGCATAGCTCTCCGCATGCGTGGTTGTATCATTAACTCTTGTTCTGAATCCAAGGAGGAGCTAGATAATTGATCTCCTTCTGAGCTGTCTGCCAGACTCTCCTCCTCCCTGTCACTCATGTCTTCTTGGTCAGAGGAGCCTTCATCAGCAGATTCCACCGAGGGCAAAACAGGCCTGCAGCCCACATCCACAGTCCTTGGGGCAGGAGCTGGGCCAGAGCTAACCACAACAGCCAGAGTTATTCAGAAAATCCTGGAAGTTAAGTGAATTGTGGTTGATAAATGAATCTGGCTTCCCCCATTGACTTTGCTTGTCAGAAGCTCCCCAAGATAACTTTGCTACACAAATAGTTGCAAGTTGAGAACTTCCTGCATATGGAATATATAGTAGAATATATTTATACCTGATGGAATATATATAGCCACCAATGACATTCTGGCTTCTGGTTTTCCATATTCCTTATTTCCTGATTTGAGTCCAAGGAAAGCAAACCAGGACATCTGTAGGGAGGCCCTTCTGTTGCTTGAATTCTAGTGATGAGATGCTGAATCCCTCCCTCTTCTTCCCCAGATACTCTGGAAAGTGTACTTCAACTACAGGAAGGTAAATATAAGAATATAAGAATCTTAGTTGCTTGCTATTTTAAGTTCTGATGCCAGTAACTTTAAGAGAAATATGATAATTAACAAAATTGAAAAATACAGAGTTAGATACCCTAAAGACTATGATCCAGTAAACTCTAATGGTTTTATAATTTATGAATGATTACTTGCCATTTATATATACAAATGCAACAAATTCCTTGTGTGTCTGATCACACTTGGCCAAATAAAGCTATTGTCCTGTTGTGTCCTATTCCTACTTCTCTACTCCACACTAAGCCACTCAGCTTTACTCCACTCTGCTACGTTCTGCTCTGTTCTATACATAATCTAGAAAATTGAAGTCCTGGAGGCATCTAATATGGCAAATGATTTAGCTTTACTAGATAAGTGGTCAAAGCAATGGAAACTGCAGTGGCTGTCTCACCAAATTAGTGAAGGCAAAGCCAACCACTCTTCACTCCCAATCCCATTAATCTCATCTGCAAGATGGAAGCTGAAGAGAATTGTGCCGGGAAGCTCGAAGAGGTGGAGCACTATGAAGGGTTTGAAGGACTTGGCCATAAGTCTTCAACCTTGACCATTGTAAAACATGTGGGCTTCAGTTCCCTAAATTCCCTACCCAGCATTGCTAACCTGATGGTCAATCAGCAGAGTGGTGACCACATAGGAGACTAGAGACTAAAGGAATTGACCAGTGGAGCCAAGAGATGAACAACTGAGCCTTGGAGCCAAGAGCAGGACAAATAATTCAGGGATCCTGAGGGCTTGCAGCTGAGTGGCAGGTGGCCAAGGCAACCTAAGTGAATGGAATGAGAAAGCCAGATGTCAGAGGGATGAAACAGGCTGGCAAGTAACAGGATGGGACTGAGAGAGGGGGAGAGTCTGAGTGATTGGGAAAAACGGGGAACACAGGGTCCCTGGACACTGGCAGCCCTATCAGGGAATTCTGGGAGTTGAAGTCCACAAGTCTTACGATTGTCAGAGTTGGAGAACTCTTAAGAAGGCCAAGCCTAGGTCATGTTTAAAGAAAACAATGAGTCTTCCAGTCCTGGACGGGGTGTTTGGAAGCTGAACTCCCTTCACACAAGAGGGCTAAACTCTTGGAGGTGAAGACACACGCAAGGTCTCTAACTGAATCTCTTCTTCTTCTCCATCCTTCCTTCCCTTCCCCCTTACAGAGAATGTAACTCTGGATCCATGTGCAGTCGATCCTAACAGCCTTCAAATCTCCGGAGATCAAAAAAGCATTGTAGGATTTCTTATAGGTACTGCAATATATTCTCCTTGTTACACATACATCCAAAGATATGAATATAATCCTTATGTCCTTGGCTGTCAGACGTTCTCAACTGGGAGACACTTCTGGGAGGTAATTGTAGGAGATGGAACAGAATGGGGTGTAGGGGTTGCCAAAAAGCCAGAGAATATAACAAATGATTATCGGCCGACCAGTTGCTGGAAGATTGGGGAATGGGAAGGGAAATACATGGCCAAGTCTCCATCAGAATGGTCTGATCTGGTCCTGACTGAGAGGCCCACGAGGATCCGGGTCTCTCTCAACTGCGAAGAAGGGAAACTGAATTTTTTTGATTCCAGGACATTAACTCAGCTCCATACATTCTCTGACCCTTCCTTGGTTGGAGAGACCCTTTGGCCCTGTTTCTATTTCACCATCAACTCCCGCATGACCCTCCCCTAATAAAAGGGGACCTCCATAAGCAAAACTTTGGGAAAATCCCATTTGCCAAGCAGGGATCTCTAAGAGCCTTTAACATAGAAGTTGCTTAGCTTTTTACTACTTCAGCTTCCTTTATTGTTTATTCTGTGCCATACCAAAATGCCTGGAGTTGTGTAGCCTTGGAAATTTAAGGAATGGGTCAGTCAATCAATCTAAGAAAGTGGGGTGTGCACTATAAGCTTGATAAGATGTAATATCGTATGTTTAGGTGTATCAGTATTAAAGGTAGCTCATGTTACAGCCAAACCCATAAATCATGGACTTTAGATATCCATCACATTTATGTACCTTGCTTGTTTGTATAATGTTTAGTTGCAATCAGTTATTGTAATTTTATGGTTGTCTCATGGCTTATAGTTCATTCCTTTGCAATTTTATGTCAATAAATGTATTTCTATCTCATTTTTGCCAATATGAGATTTTATTTCTACTTTAGAGTGGCATTCTTACTTTTATGTTTTGTGAAATCAAACAAATCAGTGATTATTCACTGTAATACTGTACGTACATAGAAAGCGAACACACACAGAAGACAAAAAGAAAACATACCATCTGTTATAAACATAGGAGATGTGAGTGCTATATGAACTAAATATTTCACCTGGTCAAGCCAAAATTCAAGTAGAATTGTTAATGGAATTGTAAAAATGAAATTCATTATGAAATAAATACATTAGAGTACTTGACAAGATGCCAGATAACACTCTTTTTCCTTGCTTTAAGCCACTCTTCCTTATATTGAGTAGCTGCAAAAGAAGCCAATCTATTGGGGTTGTTAAGAAATCAATCCAAGAGAAGTGGAGGGAGATTCCTCCAGGTGGCCACCAGGGGTAAAAAAATCTGAGGGAGATGTAATGTACAATTACTTAATACAATATGATAATTTAGAAGGAACAGTTAAAGACAGCGTGCTTGCCTAGATGAAAAATTTTGGATACTCGATACATTTATCCAATATTTTTTTTTCCCCTCTCCATTCACAGTACAGTTAAAAAACACCAAAAACATCAAGTTGCTTTACAATAGTTCACTTTTACAAATTGTATTTATGCAAACATCAATGCTGCCTCCTTGACTTTTAACATCTGGATAAAAATTAGTTACTCAATTTCTTATATTGTACAAAAATATTGTTAGCTAAAACCTCTTTTAAGCTGTTCTAGATTTAAAATGTCTCAAGTTGATTAGGCTATAAAATTCAAATTTCTCCATATGTCTTCTATATCAATTTTCATATGTAATTAATAACCTTTTTAAATGATAATCGCCCATTAATAAGAAACTTCTAAAGAAAAAAAGAACATCAACCAAAAAAACTACAGGTGACAAACTCGAGGAGAGAGAACCCGTCAAAAAAAGGAACCAACAAATAGCAACTCCTAAAAACACCCAATTAGCCTAATTGCAGAATTACAAAACCTAATAATATTCCATTATATAAAAAAATTATAAACAAATAACAACTAACTAACAAAAAGGAAATAAAATTTAAGAGTAAAAGCTGAAAAATAAAGTAAAGAGAAAGAAGTGTTTAAAAAGAAAGGAAAACAAGCATTAAAAAAGGAATAGAAGAAAAGCAAGGGAAAAAGAGAAAAGAAAGAGAAAAACACAAGAGAAGAAATGGAAAAATAACCTCCTCTTCTTATACTTCATCTCCTACCTTCATACAGAACCAATGCATTCATGAAACCTTAACTTTTAGCCTTAAACTCCTTTTTACCTCCAACCTTCTCCAAGTCATATGTCTATAAATACTGTAAAAAAATAATAAATAAAAATAAAATAAAATGAGGCAGTGAATAAGAAAAGAAAAATCCCCCCACTGGCTCACTAGGATCAACTCCAGAGAAACATGCTGTATACCCAGCTAAATCATCATGCCCTAATCTAACCTTAACGCTGCATGTCCTGCGGAATCATCATGCCCTATTCTAAATGTGTTAATCCCGATAAGATGTCAGGCTATGTAAACCTATAAAACCAATAAAAACTATTTTTAAAAAAAAAAAAAAGTTGACAAGATGCCAGAGAACATCCTTTTTCCTTCTTGCTTTAAGCCCCACTCTGCCTTATATTGAGTAGCTGTAAAAGAAGCCAATCTAGTGTGGTAGTTAAGAAATCAAGCTAGAAGCCATGAGTTCTAATCCTGCCTTTGGCACAAAGGCTGCTGGGCAACCTTGGACCAGTCACTCTCACTCAGCCCTAGGAAGCGGGCAATGGCAAGCCACTCCTGAACCTTGACCAAGAGAAGTGGAGGGAGATTCCTCCAGGTGGCCACCAGGGGTCAAGCAATCTGAGGCAGATGTAATGTACAATTAATACAATATGATAATATAGAAGGAACAGTTAACATGCTTTCTGGATGAAAAACTTTGGATACTTGATACATTTAGACGACTGGGACAAACTCTGGAAAGAAAACTATAAATTAACACTATTGGTTCCTTACAAGGAAAATCTATATAAGATGTTTTATCAATGGCATTTCACTCCCGCCAGACTCACCAAAATTTATCCCAACATAGGTCCCCTATTTTGGAAATGTAAAAAAGAACACCGAATATACTACCATATATGGTGGTCATGACAAATGGCACAAAATACTGTAGTTGGATAAAAATTAATACTTGGCTAAAAGAAATGACCCAATGTGACACTGAAATAAGACTTGAGACCTATTTATTAGGAATTATGAGAGGACAATATACTAAACCAAATTATTATCTAATTATTCATATACTAACTGCCGCAAGATTGGCATATGGCCAAAATTGGAAAGACAAAAATCTCCCATCAGATAACATGATAATTAATGAAGTACAGTGTTCCCTCGATTTTCGCGAGGGATGCGTTCCGAGACCGCCCGCGAAAGTCGAATTTCCGCAAAGTAGAGATGCGGAAGTAAATACACTATTTTTGGCTATGAAGCTTTCCCTTAACACTTTAAACCCCTAAATTACAATTTCCCATTCCCTTAGCAACCATTTAGATTATTACTCACCATGTTTATTTATTAAAGTTTATTTAAAAAAATATTTATTAAAGGTGGATGAAATGATTTATTAAAGGTGATATGACATTATCGGGCGGGAAAAACCATGGTATAGGGGGGGGAAACGCAAAGTATTTTTTAATTAATATTTTTGAAAAACCGTGGTATAGACTTTTCGTGAAGTTCGAACCCGCGAAAATCGAGGGAATACTGTAATGGACTGTGCTGAAATGATCAGGCTTACATATTAATTACAAAACAAACAAGAGAATGGGACTGTATGGGAAAACCTCTACAAGTGGCTAGATATCAGAAGAGATAATATAAACAAATAAATAAATACGAAATAAAGGGGAAATTGTAAACAATGTTTCTATGTTTCTATGAAATGTAGTTGATAGACAGGGAAAGCATAGAGATTAATATTTTTTTCTTTCCGAATATACTAGAACTGTAAAATAAGAAAATAAGGGTGTGTTATGTAACTGCCTTGTACATGTACCGTATGAATTATACAGTGATGTTTCTGTACTGTTTTTAATGATTTGTTCAAATATTATGTTTTCTCTTTGCATTTTTTCTTTGTTCTGTTTTTTGTTGTTGTTTGTTTACATTTCAATAAAATTTTTATTTAAAAGAAACAAAAAAAAACCCAACAATCTGAGGCAGCCCAAAACTGGTTTCGATATTGAGATGGATGTCAGGTCCAGTTTGATCTAGTGGTTAAGGTGTCAGGCTAGAAAGAGGAAAACTCGGAGTTTATGTCCTGCCATAGCCTTGAAAACCAGCTGGGTGACTGAGTCATTTATTCTCAGGATTGTTGTGGGGGAAATAGGAGGAGGTTTAGGATATGTTTGCCACCTTCAGTTATTTGTAAAAAAAATAAATAACAAAAGGGAGTGAAACTGAACACTGATATGGTGACTTTGATTGCTAACAGCACTTCTCTGAAAAATCTCAAAACATCTAAGCTATTGAAAACTGACCAGGGTGATTAGACAAAAACAGAGAGAGAAAGAGCATTGCATGCAATCAAGATATGAGGACCAGCTATTCATTCATTCATTCCATCATTCATTGAGTCCTTCAGCATTGGGCGGCATAGAAGTCGAAATAATTAAATAATTATTTAAGAAAGTAAGTAAACAAATAAATTCATAGACAGACAGACGATTTATTGCACTGCCATATCTTCCCAGTTCAGAACGAACATAATGAAAACATATAGCAATCATCTTCATATCCTCTCTAGGTGCTGAGAACAAGGATAAATTGTAATGATTGGACTTCGTCCCAGGTAGGTTTACTTCCATCCAGCATTTAAAACAATTTCCCCCTTTAACGAGCTGGTTGCGCGAATAATAAACGATTCGGGATCCGTCCCGTGAATCTTCGCTCCAATTTCTCCCTTTTAAAATACTGCCGTTCTCCTTTAAGAAGCCAGAGAAGCTAACCACAAGAAGACCAACAATTTGTTTCGGTTTCCTGTCTGGGCAGAGCCCCAAAGGCGGTCACCTGATTCACAGGAAAAGTTTCGAAGCTTAACTTTCTCTTTCCTTCTGGAGACGGCGATGGCGTCAGAGGCGCCCTTGCAGGATTTCTTGGAGGAAGCCACCTGCTCCATCTGCCTGGAGTATTTCCAGGACCCCGTGCTCATCCCGGAGTGCGGCCACAACTTCTGCCGGGGCTGTTTGACCCGCAGTTGGGAGACGTCGGAATCAGAGGTTTCCTGTCCCCAGTGCAGACAGACCTTCGCGCCCCGCAGCGTCCTCCCCAACCGGCAGCTGGCGCGGATGGTGGAAGTGGCCAAGCGATGCGGAGGTCTTTGGGGTGAGGAAGGAGGGAGCTTCTGCCCGAAGCACCGGGAGCCCCTCAAGCTCTTTTGCAAGGACCAGGAGACCCTCATCTGTGTGGTCTGCATGGTCTCCAAAGAGCACAAGGGCCACTCGGTGATCCCTCCGGAGGAGGCTTTCCCGGAATACAAGGTAGGAATCAGCCTGGAGGAATCGCTGCGGAGGGACATCCAGAATCCTTTGCCTTCCTGGCAATGTTTGAACCAATTTACTTGCTTCCTCTGTTGTCTGCAAAATGGGATTAGCATAGGGCAGAACCATCACTGAGAAGCAGACTGGAGGGAAAATCCAAGAAACTTTCATTGAAGTACTTCAGCAAAAGGGTCTCAGCAGAATAATAATAATAATAATAATAATAATAATAATAATAATAATAATAATAATAATAATAATAATAATAAATAATAATGTTCTGTGCATGTTTTTAAAATTATGGATTTTTTGTTTTTATTATTAGATTTGTATTATATATTGTTTTTCTATTACTGCTGTGAGCCGCCCCGAGTCTACGGAGAGGGGCGGCATACAAATTTAATAAATAAATAAATAAATAATGATAATAATAATTTATTAGATTTGTATGCCGCCCCTCTCCATAGATTCGGGGCGGCTCACAACATAACAATACAATATAAATCCAAATCGAATATTTTAAAAATTAAAAAACTGATTTAAAATACATTGTTATAAAAAAACCTTATCTGCTACACAATCATACACACTCAGTGCAACTGAACATAAACATAGTAAAGGTGAACAGAAAAAAAGGAGGGGTGGAGATTAAAGGAGCCAAGACTCCAACCACATATACAAAGACAAATTTGATACAGTTAAGATTAAGTTTCCTTGACTCATTGGTTCAGTGAAATGTTTTTTATATTTCTTGTCCTGATCTACTTTCACCTCCTTCAGAAATTGCATATTTTATGCTAATCTTTCTTTATCAAGGGATGTGTGTTTTATAATAAGCTAGAACAGTGATGGTGGACCTATGGCACGGATGCCACAGATGGCACCCGGAGCCATATCTGCTGGCACGCGAACCATTGCCCTAGCTCAGCTCCAACCTACATGTGTGTGCCGGCCAGTTGATTTTTGGCTCGCAGGGAGGCTTTGGTAGGGCGTTTTTGGCTTCTAGAGGGGAGGGGGAGGTCATTTTTACCCTGCCCTGGCTCCAGGAAAGCCTTTTGAGCCTGCGGAGGGTGAAACATGAGCCTACTGGGCCCACCAGAACTTGGGAAACTGGATGTTTCTGGCCACTAGGGACCCTGGGTGGGGGAGGGGAGAAGCTGTTTTCACACTCCTCAGGCATTGAATTATGTGGTCACATGATCAAAATTTGGATGCTTGGCAACTGCCATGTGTTTATGAAGACTGAAATATATACTGCTCAAAATAAAAGGAACCCTTAAACAACACAATATAATTCCAAGTAAATCAAACTTCTGTGAAATCAAACTGGCCACTTAGGAAGCAACACTGATTGACAATAAATTTCATATGTTGTCAGCACATTCAACTTTGTACAGAACAAAGTATTCAATGAGAATACAGTGTTTCCTCGATTTCTGCGGGGGATGCGTTCCGAGACCGCCCGCGAAAGTTGAATTTCCGCGAAGTAGAGATGCAGAAGTAAATACAGGTGTCCCCCGATTATCGCGAGGGTTCCGTTCCAGGACCCCTCGCGATGATCGGTTTTTCGCGAAGTAGCGGTGCGGAAGTAAAAACACCATCTGCGCATGCGCAGATGGTGTTTTTACTTCCACCGCAGCAGCGAGGAGCCGAAGATTGGGGTTTCCCCGCCGCCCACGCAAACTCCTCGCTGCTGCCGCGCCCGCCGCTTGTCCGCCGCCTGCCTGCCCGCGCGCCCGCCGCTCACCCGCCCTTCGCCCGCCCACGCCGTTTGCTCGCGCCGCTTCCCAGCTGAGTCCTGAAGCCAGAAGGCAAAGGCGAACTTCCGCGTTTGGCTTCGGGACTCAGCTGGGAAGCGGCGCTGGGGTCTTACCGGCCGCCCACGCAAAGGGGAAACCCCGGCTCCTCGCTGATGCCCGCCGCTCGCCCTCCCGCCAGCAAGAGGGGGAAGACCCAGGGAAGCCGCCCAGCAGCTGATCTGCCGGGGGAACGCAAACTCCACTATCTACGCATGCGTGGCCATAGAAAAAAGGGTCGCGCATGCGCAGATGGTGTTTTTACTTCCGGGTGGAAAAATCGCGATATAGCGATTCGCAATGATCGGGATCGCGAAACTCGGGGGATCACTGTACACCATTTTTGGCTAGGGACAGTATCACAAGCCATCCCTTAACACTTTAAACCCTTAAATTACCATTTCCCATTTACTCACCATTATTACTGGTACTCACCATTGAATAAGACACTTAGTGATCCTGATATTTATAAACATAATTATTTATTAACAATAATTATTATTGTAAAAATTATTAGTTTGGCGATGACATATGACATCATCGGGTGGGGAAAAACGTGGTATAGGAAAAAACCCCACAAAGTATTTTTTAATTAATATTTTTTGAAAAACCGTGGTATAGGTTATTCGCGAAGTTCGAAACCGCGAAAATCAAGGGAACACTGTATTTCATTCATTCAGATCTAGGATGTGTTCTTCGTGTGTTCCCTTTTATTTTTTTGAGCAGTGTACTATATCTTCTAATTGGAGTTTCCCTCTAATGTAATTCTTTACAGAAAAGAAACTCAAAACTTGTATTTTCTCTTCAGATCAATGCTGAGGATTGCCTGAAGGTTCAGAAGGAGCAGAAAGAAAAAATATCTACATACAAAAGAGACACAGAGAAAACAGTGCAGGAAGTACTTGTAAGTATTGATCCAATGGTGAGGATTTTCTGAGCTAATAGGAAGGAGACCCCCTCCGCCATCTTTAATAATAGACAGCCTATCTGTAAGTACAAGTTCTGACTGAAATGAAATTCAAATTATTCTTTGGGGAGGGGAATTTTTTTCCCTTCTCCAATCACGTATACAGAAAAAAAGATAACATTAATTTACAATATATCACTTTTAAAATTTTGGTATACATAAATTAACCAATGCCACCTCCTTACCATTTGACATCTGAACCAAAAAATAATTATTCCAATTCCTTATATGATAAGAATTTTTTAAAGAAACCTGTTTGCCAATATACATTTTAGGCTGTTACTATTCTTAATCACATCAAATTAATTAGATCGTAATGTTTTTAATTTTCTCAAAATCTCCTCCATATCAATTTTCATGTATGCTTTCATGTACCCTCTTCCATAATAAATGCCCCCTAGAATAAAAGAGAAAAAGAAAAAGGACATTAAGGGAAAAGAAAAGGAGCAAAAAATTCAGATTACTTCCAACACAGTATTTAAATTAAAACCAACCATTGGTAAAAAGTAGTTAAAATATATATAAAGAGGGCAAAAAAGGAGAAGCCACCATATACTATATCCCAAATATCGCCAAGTTAATAAGCCAAATTAAAAAAGAACCTAATTAAAAATAATTCCCTTTCATGAATAAAAATACAAAATAAAAATAGAGATTAAAGATTAGAAGATAGCAGGGGAAAAATAAGAAAGAAAAGAAAGAGACCGCCTCCTGCCGCACGAATCCCAGCGACCGATTAGGTCCCACAGAGTGGGCCTTCTCCGGGTCCTGTCAACTAAACAATGTCGGTTGGCGGACCCCAGGGGAAGAGCCTTCTCTGTGGCGGCACCGGCCCTCTGGAACCAACTCCCCCCGGAGATTAGAACTGCCCCTACTCTTCCTGCCTTCCGTAAAATCCTTAAAACCCACTTTTGCCGTCAGGCATGGGGGAACTGAAACATCTTCCCCTGGGCATGTTTAATTTATATATGGTATGCTTGTGTGTATGTTTGTTAGTATATGGGGTCTTTTTAAATCTTTAATATTTTAAATTGTCAGATTATTTACGATTTGTTTCCACGTGTTGTGAGCCGCCCCGAGTCTTCGGAGAGGGGCGGCATACAAATCTAAGTAATAAATAAATAAATAAATAAAAAGAAAAAGAGAGAATAAAAACAAAGCTAAATACTCCATACATTCATCATGCCCTACTAAAAAAAACAGTAAGAATATCTTCCCTATACTAATTATAACACTTTCAATCCATCATCATGCCTTATTCTAAAAAGAAAAAAAGTCACTGTATAGCCAGTGTAATCATCTTCCATATACTAATTATAACACTTTCAATCCATCATTGCGACCATTGACCCCGCCCCTCTTCCAAAGAAATTCAAATTAATGACACTGTTAGAGCACTGAGATGTCACCAGTCGCTGAATGACATAGTTGGATTAAGTGTACCGTGTTTTATACAAAGGGTTTGGCTTGCTGAATAAAGTAAGGCAAACCATATTTCATCTAATTGGAAAAAATTGTGAACTCAAACATTTTTCTGTCTCCTTTTTTGGAATCCCAGATTGCCAACAATATTTTCATAAGAGATCATTTAAACTCTATTTTTTGATTAAAAATATTTTCCTCCGCACTATTTTTTTAATATCAAAAGGGTTTTTTTTTCTTAGAAAATTCTTCCAACTCACTTCTAGATTCTTTAAGGAATCTATTGAATTATTATAGCAATAAAAATAAAAATAAAATAATAACAATAAAAATATGCTCTTTGCTTTTTCTCCTTCGTGTTCTAGGACATGATGAAAGAAGTGAAAAAAGATTTAATGGCTGAATTCAGAGAGCTTCAACTCTTGTTAGAAGCACAGGAGAAGCTCCTATTGACTAGGATGGACGAGATGGAGAAGGACCTTATGGCAAGAGAGGAGAAGGGTTTGGCCAAGCACATGGAGGAACTCTGCTCCCTTGACCATCTCATCCAGGAGATAGAAGAGAAGCTTCAGGAACCAGCCAGCAAACTCTTACAGGTCAGACAGGAAGTTGAGATCATAGAATGCTAGGGCTGGAAGGAACCTTGGAGGTCTTCTAGTAATCTAGTATTGGAAGATGGCTGTTGTATCTCCACTAAGCCCTCTATTTGTTAGGCTGAGCATTAATTAATTAATTAATTAATTAATTAATTAATTATATTTGTGTTCCCCTAGCCATTCATTGTACAGTTTGGCTTCCAGAGTCCTTATCATCCTTATTGCTGCTTTTTTTCTTTTCCATAAATTTAATTAAAATTATAATAGTGAAAAGCGCAAACGGAAATAAAGAAAATAGGGAAATAGAGAAGGATAAGAATGGGAAAGAAGTATAGGATAAAGGGAAAAGGAAAAGACCTCACGTTGTCTTTCAACTTTTTTCTGTACAGTAAAATGCAAAATAATATAACAGCCACAACTTTTATTTTTGAACATTTAGCAATTATTAGCCAAGAAAAACAGATTAGTCTAATAAGCAAAATCAAGTATTAAGAGTTCATTGTTTTGTATCTTGAGCACAAAGTTTAGACCCAACTTCCAAGTAGAAACATTGGGTGATAATCTAATTAAAGTAGTCAATTTTTTCATTTTTTCTCTACCTCCATTACTTTTTCCATCCATTCTTCTCTTGTGGTGATTGATATATTTTTCCATGTCTGTATGTAAGATTCTGGCTGGACTCAACAAGTTGAACAGTTGGGGGTGGGGCAAGAACAATGAGATTTTTAAAATTAAAATTCTTCATTTATTTTGTGAATGTAAGAATTTAATTTTCTGCATAGGAAATGGCTCCTTCCAGTGCCTTTTCTCTTTATTTTTTAGGACATTGGAAGCATCTTGAAGAAGTAAGTAAATCCACCCTTTTCTTTACAGTCTCAGATTCTCAGCAGATCTTTCAGCAGTTTTCCTATTTTGAGAACTGCTGTTTGTATTTAGCATTACAGTAGTCCCTCACCTATCGCTGGTGTTACGTTCCAGAACTGGCCGCGATAGGTGAAATCCGCGATGGGGAATTTATCGACTGATAGTACTTATTTAAGTATTTATATTGTAATTGTTTGGTAAGTGTTCATTGTTTTAAGTGTTTATAAACCCTTCCCACACAGTATTTATTTAAGATACAGTATTTAAATACAGTATTTACAATTTTAGATAATTTTTTTTTTAAAAAAACCTGCCGATCGAGTTCGGCGGGCTGTTTAAATCTGCCGATCGACTTCCTCAGAAACCCGCGATGAAGTGAAGCCGCAGTAAGTGAAGCGCGGTATAGTGAGGGACTACTGTATTTTAATGTAAAGACAACATACTGTATTTAGAAACATAGAAACATAGAAGTCTGACGGCAGAAAAAGACCTCCTGGTCCATCTAGTCTGCCCTTATACTATTTTCTGTATTTTATCTTAGGATGGATATATGTTTATTCCAGGCATGTTTAAATTCAGTTACTGTGGATTTATCTACCACGTCTGCTGGAAGTTTGTTCCAAGGATCTACTACTCTTTCAGTAAAATAATATTTTCTCATGTTGCTTTTGATCTTTCCCCCAACTAACTTCAGATTGTGTCCCCTTGTTCTTGTGTTCACTTTCCTATTAAAAACACTTCCCTCCTGGACCTTATTTAACCCTTTAATATATTTAAATGTTTCGATCATGTCCCCCCTTTTCCTTCTGTCCTCCAGACTATACAGATTGAGTTCATTAAGTCTTTCCTGATACGTTTTATGCTTAAGACCTTCCACCATTATTGTAGCCCGTCTTTGGACCCGTTCAATTTTGTCAATATCTTTTTGTAGGTGAGGTCTCCAGAACTGAACACAGTATTCCAAATGTGGTCTCACCAGCATTCTATATAGCGGGATCATAACCTCCCTCTTCCTGCTTGTTATACCTCTAGCTATGCAGCCAAGCATCCTACTTGCTTTCCCTCCGCCTGACTGCACTGTTCACCCATTTTGAGACTGTCAAAAATCACTACCCCTAAATCCTTTTCTTCTGAAGTATTTGCTAACACAGAACTGCCAATACAATACTCAGAATGAGGATTCCTTTTCCCCAAGTGCATTATTTTACATTTGGAAACATTAAACTGCAGTTTCCATTGCTTTGACCATTTATCTAGTAAAGCTAAATCATTTACCATATTACAGACGCCTCCAGGAATATCAACCCTATTGCACACTTTAGAGTCATCGGCAAATAGGCAAACCTTCCCTACCAAACCTTCCCCTATGTCACTCACAAACATATTAAAAAGAATAGGACCCAGAACAGACCCTTGTGGCACACCGCTTCTAACCTGACTGCTCAGAATACTCGCCGTTAACAATAACTCTAACAATAACAATAATTTCAGGGCTGTTTAGACATTTCCTTAGATAACCTCAACACAATAAAATTAACAATATTTGATATGATCAATTTAATTTTTATTTATTTATTATTAGAGTTGATTTTTATTAAATTATTACAGTTGGTTTCACGGTTGATTGGTTTCACAGTCAGTCAGGTGTTTAGATTGAATTTTGCCATTCTCCCCTGCACTGTTCGGAGAGTCCAATGTGGTTGTTCTTCAGCCTCATTGGCAGGGACTGAGTTAAAAATTAACATAATTATGTCCCGCCCCCCTCTACCTCCTCAGGTTCTGTCTTAAAAACTCAGTCATAGTGTAGGGACTATGAGTTTTCTTCTCACAGTATGTGAGATTTATAGGATGTTTACTAACAATAATTTTTTCTCCTTTTTTTCCCTTTCTCTATAGGAGGAAGACCTGGATCTCGAGAACCACTGCCCTCCGGGGTATTGTTCTCCGTCTCTTCAATCCCTGAGAGGCCACTGCTCTCCGGAGTATTGCCTTGCTGAAAGGGATTGCTGGATTGGGGTCCCTGACGCCTGCGATCAGACCCCCCCCCAACCACTTTTCCAGCGCAACGAGTCTCCGAGTATCGGTTCTTACCGATCAGAGGAGCAATCAGTACACAGAATTTCCCCATGGGGGGAAATCAGCTGTAAGGCGATCCCAGCAGCTCCCAGACAGCGTTCCTGCCGATCGGCAATGGAAAAAGAAAAAAAGATCAGCTGTTCGGAGGCCCTTTGCAGCCACCTTGTTCCCGATCGCTCAGAGGAGCAGAGATCGAAGGAATTGAAGGGGGGGGGGTGCAGAAGGTGATTGCCAAGCTGCCCGAAGTTGCGCCCGCCATTTTGGCGCAGGGCCAAAGCCTCTGAGTCCCCCTCCGGCCGTTTGAGAAGCAGAGCTTTTCCCGCCTGATGTCACGGCCGCCATCTTGTTTGCTAAGGGGTCAGAGTGACTAGGCTCTTTTCAGCCTATCCCAGGGCCGCCATCTTGCTTCAGGGCGTTGCCAGGACAACGAAGCTATTATGGGCTTCTACCTAGTATCCAGCCAATCACGAGCAGGAAAAACAGATGACATGTTATTTAGGGGACACCAGCTTCCCTAGTCCACCATTTTACTTGCTTTTAAGCAGTAACCTCGTGTTTTTTGGCTCGGTGTTGTTACAAACATGTCTCAAGCCAGTCCCAGCGCTCCTGTGCCCTCCTCCTCCAAGAATAAAAGTAAGGACAAGGGGCCCAGCTCAAAATCTAAGGGGAAAAGCTCTCAGTCCTCCAATGCACTAAAGGAGGCTGAGAAGAAAATAAAGGCCCTCGAGGCCCAGCTGGACAAAGCAAAACCAAGACAAGGGCCTAGCCCCTCAGCCATGGTTATTCCACCCGTTTATCAAAGCCCGCTGGGTCCTCCTCCCCTGTCATCGGCCACCTTCGAGGGGCCTCCCTTTCAAAGCGCTGGGGGTCTTTCACCAGACCGCCCATTAAGTGCCCCCCCACCATCTGAGGGATTTCAGAGATCAGAATGGAGCAGGCCTGCCTCTCAACCTCCAGCAGCTACAGCCACATTCACGCCCACAGCAGCAGGGCTCAGGGGCTCTACAGATAACTGGCAAGCCATGTCTCCCTCGGTACAAGACATGATTGCTTCAGCTTATGCACAGGGCATAGCAATTGGGGCCCAACAACAACATCAATCCCCCCTGCCACCTCGCCCCAGCAGGCAGGATATCTGGTCAGCTCCTGCACCTGCACCTTCCCTGCATGACTCTTTTCAGGAGGAGCAAGAGTTCAGAGAGGCCTTTTCAGACCCAGAGAATGAGCTGTCGGGGGATGAAGCCACCTTACCAGAACAGCCTGTATTAGCAGGCTTATTCAAGGCACCCCTTTTCAGGGTTCTCCTAAACAAGGCCAGAACCACACTAACTTTGACCAGTGCCCAAAAGACGGCTGACCAGGATGTGGGCACATTACCCGCTTCCAGACTCATTAATGAGCCTCAAAGGGACTCAGAAACTATCCCTGCAGTGCCCATATTTGCAGAAAACATAAAGAGGCCCTGGCAGCAACCAGCAGCAGCTCTGGGTCCCTCAGCTCTGGACAAGAAGCTTTACTCCTTCGATCCAGAAATAGAGGATTTGCTCCAATACCCGGCTGTGGATACCCCGGTTACCTCGCTAATTTCCAATGCCCTGGTTCCATCGGAGATGGCGGATGGTTTGCGGCCCGATGATAGGAAGGCCGAGAACCTGATCCGGAGAATGCACCAGCTATGTGCCTGGTCCTTGAGAGCTGCTATGGCAGCCTCCTTCTTCAACCGGGCCTCAATCCTTTGGCTTCGAGACATCCTCCCCAGGTTGGGCCCGGAGGACGCTCGCCTTCGCCAAGACATTAATAAATTGATCGCCTCCACGGAGTTCTCCGCCGATGCCACCTTGGCTGCTTCTAGGTTTTCATCCAGGGCAATGGCTACCAACCTTTCCACTCGACGCCTAATATGGCTCCGCTCTTGGCAAGCGGACGCCAAATCGAAATGGCGTCTTGCAACCGCGCCCTACCAAGGGACCACACTTTTTGGAGAATCACTAGATAAAGTCTTGATCGAGGATAAAGACAAGAAAAAGGTGCTGCCAAGGTCGGCGAGGAGGCAAGACAGGCGGGCGGCCCCATACTACAGAAGGCAGCCCTTTCGAGCGGACACGGCCGCGCCTGCGGCCTCAAACACCAGGCCATATGGACAGAGCTCCTACACGCAGCCATCCTTCAGGTCCGACAGAACAGGTTATGGAGACAGGAACCGACAGTTCCAACAGCCCCGCAGATCCTTTCGGGGCGGGAACAGAGGAGGGTACCGAAAACAAAAATGACTTACCCATCCAGGTACCCATCGGTGGACGCCTGCAGTCCTTCTCAGGCTCTTGGGCGGCTATTTCCACCGACATTTGGGCGCTAGATACCGTGAAGAATGGTCTGCGCATCAACTTCCTACAGACTCCTCCGGACAGATTCCTACAATGCCCGTCGCTATCTCAACCAAGATGTTCCCTGATTGCCAGGGAAGTACAACACCTGTTGGACATTGGGGCAATAGAACCGGTGCCAGTACATCAACAAGGACAGGGGTTCTACTCTATCGTGTTCTTGGTCCCCAAGACGTCCGGCGGCTACCGCCTGATTCTCAACCTCAAGCAGCTGAACATCTATGTTCGCTACCAACGTTTCAAGATGCATTCCTTACAGTCAATCCTGGCATCCATCCGACACCACGACTGGATGACCTCCATCGACCTCAAAGAGGCGTACCTGCACGTACCAGTTCATCCACATCATCGACGTTTCCTCCGCTTTTGTATACAGGACCATCATTTCCAGTACAGGGCAATGCCCTTCGGACTTTCATCGGCCCCCAGAGCTTTCACCAAGCTTCTGGATGTACTGACAGCCGACCTGAGAACCAGATCCATTCGTCTCATGGCCTATCTGGACGACGTAATCATCTTGTCCAGCAGCCCTCAACAGGCCAGACTAGATCTACAACGGACAATACGTTCTCTAGAGACCTGTGGTTTCACGATCAACTATGTGAAAAGCCACCTGAATCCAACCAAACAGCTCTTACATTTGGGAACTCTGATAGACTCTGCAGCCGGAATCGTTTACCTGTCATCAGAGAGGCAGCAGAGGGTGAGGACGCTGATAGCTTCTATTCAGCACCGCACCAGGATCCCCTTGGCCCTTCTATCCCAGCTGCTAGGAGTCTTCATCTCCTGCATCAGCATCGTCCCATGGGCGCGGCTGCATGCCCGCCCGCTTCAATGGCTCCTCCTCCCCTTCCAAAGAGCACGCATGAGCCACTCCAAACACCAGGTACGTCTCACGTTACCCGTCCGTCACTCTCTGCCCTGGTGGACGTCCCAAGCGCTGACCAGAGGCTCTCCCTTCCTACACCATCGGGAGGTGACGATCACTACAGATGCGAGCCTCTCCGGCTGGGGAGCACATTGCGGCTCCAGAGTGGCCCAGGGTCTCTGGACAGCAGACGACCTGAGGGACCCCAATATCAACTTACTAGAACTAAGGGCAGTCTTCAAGGCACTCCACTCCTTCAAAGACCGGGTAGAGGGACAGCATGTCCTCGTCATGACGGACAACGTAGCAACAAGGCCCCATATAAATCATCAGGGAGGTACGAGGTCGGGCCGTTTGATGGAGGAGGCTCACTCCCTGATGTCTTGGGCGGAAACACACCTGGTCTCGATCCAAGCAGAACACATCTCAGGATCAGACAACACCCAGGCGGATTGGTTGAGCCGCACAACCATCGACCCGGGGGAATGGTCATTGAACCCGGAGGTTTTCCAGGACATTATACACCGTTATGGGGAACCGGTAGTGGACCTGTTCGCGACCCACCTCAACAACCAAGTGGTCCGATTCTACTCCCGGTTCCCGTGCCCGGGAGCCGACCGTATCAATGCGCTCCTCTCCCCATGGCCAAGGGGTCTACTCTACGCCTTCCCTCCGACTTGCCTTCTACCCAGGATAGTCTCCAAGATACTCTCGGAGCAGGCGGAGGTGATTCTCGTCGCCCCCTTTTGGCCCAGACGACCATGGTTCGCGGACTTGATGGACCTCTCAACCTCCCCGCCATGGAGGATCCCATACCACAGACTCTCCCTCACCCAGGGGTCGTTGGTGCACCCAGAGCCTCAGTGGTGGAGGCTTGCCGTGTGGAGATTGAGGGGGACCGCTTGAGGGCGGAATCCCTGTCGGAAAAGGTCATCCATACCATCCAATCGGCTCGACGCCCGTCAACGACTCGCATTTACCAAGCAACATGGGCAGCGTTTTGTAGATTCTGCAGAGCTCGAGAGCTCCCCCCTCGCTCAGCCTCCATCTTACATCTATTAGACTTCCTACAGAAGGGGCTGGACGAAGGGCTGACCCCAAACACCCTTCGCAGGCAGGTGGCAGCTATCGCCACGGTCTTAAGACCAGACCCCCTTCGATCGATTTCCCATCATCCATGGGTTAAAGACTTTCTCCGAGGAGCCTCGAATCTTTCTCCTCCAGTTATCCATCACTTCCCATCCTGGGATTTGACTTTGGTCTTACAGGCCCTTACAGGACCTCCTTTTGAACCACTGAGAGAAATCACGCTTCGCCTTCTATCAATCAAAGTAGCGTTCTTAGTGGCCATCACATCTGCTCGCAGGGTGTCGGAACTCGCGGCATTGTCAGTCCGGCCGGACCTTTGCGTGTTCCACCCAGATCGGGTTACTCTTCGGTTAGATCCCAGCTTTCTGCCGAAGGTCAACACAAGATTTCATAGATCCCAGGACATAATATTACCGGACTTCTGTACCCACGGCTCACACCCGTCAGTCTTACGCTGGCACAAAGTGGACGTCCGTAGAGCTCTAAAGATTTACATTCGACGGACCAGCTCTTTCAGGAAATCAGAAGCATTATTCGTTTCCTTCTTCCCAGGATCCATGGGCAACAAGGTGTCCTCTAAAACTATCAGCCGATGGATCCGGTCCTGCATTATGGAGGCATACAGGACACGTGGGACACCTTTGCCAAGGACAATCACGGCTCACTCTACCAGAAGTGCAGCCACCATTGCCGCCTGGAACACACAGGCGTCAATCGATGACATCTGTCGGGCCGCAACCTGGGCGGCCCCCACGACTTTCATCAGACACTACCGTATAGACTCATTCGCTTCATCGGAAGCAGCATTCGGTCGCAGAGTGCTGCAACGGGTTTGTGTTCAGACACCCCTGGTCCAGCCTATCCCGCCCTAGTTGGTTTGCTTGGGTATATCCCACATTGGACTCTCCGAACAGTGCAGGGGAGAAGGACCGTTGAACTTACCTGAACGGTCTTCTCGCTGCACTGTGAGGAGAGTCCAAACCCTCCCGGCTTCTTGGCCCAGAGGTTCAGTTCGTTACCAGTTTAACTTCTTAGTTAATAAAATTGGTTTGTTTACACTATTCCTTCGTTTTTCTTGACTGAACCTGAGGAGGTAGAGGGGGGCGGGAAATAATTATGTTAATTTTTAACTCAGTCCCTGCCAATGAGGCTGAAGAACAACCACATTGGACTCTCCTCACAGTGCAGCGAGAAGACCGTTCAGGTAAGTTCAACGGTCCTTTTATCCACCTATTGAGTCTAAGCTCTTCCAAGCAATGCAAGTATCATAAATACATGCTGGTTGCCAAGCAAACAAATCGTGATTACAGAGACACTGTGATAGATGTTGTGAGAAAATATTGTTGCTAACAAATAGTCAGAAATTGAAGGTTACGTATAACTGCGATTTCATTGCCTTACCTAAATCCATCAAGATCTGTTTGAACATTATATCCATTGTCTAATTACTTGTGACACCCATGTTAGTCATTGGTCATCAGTCATTTGGTAAACTACAGCCCGTTTGTTTGGCCAAGAGATTCACAAGAATTTTCCAGAGTAGGGAACCCAAAACTGAAACTTAGTTGCCATTACTATATCTCTTGTTTAACCTGATGAAGGTGAATGAGTGCAGTTCTGGATCAGGATCCACTGAGTTGCCCTGGTGCCCATATTTGAATAGCTAGCCAGAGAAACAACTGAAGTCTGGGAAATGGGCCCTTATCAATCAACAGGAGTGCTGATTTACCACCAGCTTTACCAAGTACAGTGGTACCTCATGATACGAACCCATCGTCTTATGAACAACCTGAGATACCAACCCGGGGTTCAGAAAATTTTTGCTTCTTCTTATGAACTTTTTTCTTCTTACGAACCCGCCGCCGCTGCCAAGAAGCCCCGCCGCCCGGCTGTCGGTTTTTGAAACAGCCGGGGGGCTTCCCTGCATCCTCCTGAACCCGAACGCCAAACCCGAACTTCCGGGTTCGGCGTTCGGGAGGCCGCCGAGAAGCCCCGCGGCTGTTTTAAAAGGTGACAGCCGGGTGGTGGGGCTTCTCGGCGGCCTCCCAAACCCCGAACCAGGAAGTTCGGCAAATGTTCGGGTTCGGGAGGCCGCTGGGAAGCCCCACTGCCCAGCTGTCACCTTTTAAAACAGCCGGGGGGCTTCCCAACGGCCTCCCGAACCCGAACGCCAAACTCGAACTTCCGGGAGAAGCACTGGGGAGGAGCAGAAGGGCCAGCTTGCCTCCCTCCCCAGCGCTTCTCCCAGGAACACAGGGACGGCGAAGGGGCAGCGGGGAGAGAACGGGAGGCTCAGCACTCCGTCAGGGGCAGCGCTGGCTGGCAACTTTTCTTTTTAGCGCTGGGGAGAAGCAGAACGGCGGCTTGCCTCCCTCCCCAGCGCTTCTCCTCGGAACACAGGGATGGCGAAGGGGCAGGGGGGGGAGAGAACAGGGGCTCAGCACTCCGCAGGGGCAGCGGTGGCTGTCAACTTTTCTTTTTAGCGCTGGGGAGGAGCAGAAGGGCCGGCTTGCCTCCCTCCCCAGCGCTTCAGTCAGGAAGACAGGGACGGCGAAGGGGCGGGGGTGGAGAACGGGAGGCTCAAGACTCCTTTCGCGATGACGGCCTGACTTCCGGGTTTCTAAGTTCTGAGCTTACACGCATTAATCGCTTTTCCATTGATTCCTATGGGAAACATTGTTTCATCTTACGAACGTTTCACCTTATGAACCTCCTTCTGGAACCAATTAAGTTCATATCATGAAGTACCACTGTACTTAGGAGCCAAGGATGGGACAACACTAGAAAACAACAATGAATGACTTAATAATTGGTCATCAACATCCCACTGAACAACTACAAACTACACACAACTAAACACCACATAAATACAATACATATACCACATAGAACAGCTCAGTGCACACATTCAGGTGTGAAAGAGAGTTTCCCTGAAGGACTTAAAAGTCTGAAAGCTCAGAAGACAAAACCTCTGGTGACCGATGCAGATTAGATCATGTAGCTGGCTAATCCTCAAGCACCATTTGATGGTTTAGAAAGCTTCTATTGGCAGGTTGATAATGGTTACAGGAACTGGGCATGGCTAGTCCAATGAAGAGAAGGATGAGGGGAGATGGGATATCAGCATTCCAGTATTTCAGGGGCTGTAACAGAGAGGAGGGGGGGGGTCAACCTTTTTTCGAAAACACCTGAAGGCCAGACAAGGAATAATGGATGAAAAATGATCAAGGAGAGGTTCAACCTAGAAATAAGGATACATTTCCTGACTGAAGAGAATGAACCACTGGGACCGCTTGCCTTCCAGACACTGTGGGAGCTTCATCGCTGTAAGCTTTCAAGAAGAGATGGTGTAAGGCACTGATGGTGACCCTATGGCACATGTGCTGCAGGTGGCATGCAGAGCCATATCTGAAGGCAGGTGAAGCATTGCCCTATGTCAGCTCCAACATACATGTACACGCCCGCCAGCAGATTTCTGGCCTTTTCGGCTGTTTTTGCTCTCCCTAGGCTTCAGGAAGTCCTGAACTCTGGGGATGGCGAAAAAACGGACAATGGGAAGTCCGGAGACTTCAGTGTGTCCTGTGTGCATGAAAGATGTTGTACGCATAAGCAGGAGGCAATGTGGGGGGTTTGTCCATGCATTGGGGGGCGCATTGCATTATGTGTGTGGGCACGAGTGCACACGCAATCACACACAGCCACACTTTTGGCACCAGAGGCAAAGAAGGTTCACCATCACTGGTGCAAGGTCTCCTGCTTGGGTGGCGGTGTGGTGGGGGATGGACTAGATGACCTTCCCACTCTTATTCTGTTATTTTGACTTGACAGGTACCAGGATGAGAAAACGTATGAGAATCCAGTGGATTTACTTCTAGAGCCGAAGAGGGCAATCTGGGATTACAGTGATGTCCCTGCGCTTCTGAAAAGGGCCAATAAAAAATTGAGAGGTAAAATAGAGCCGCTGGGGTTTTGCCCTGGATGACATTTTGAGCATCCAAGAGAGATTCTGGTTCAGTGTCATATGGATCAAAGAGGGATCGGTTTCAGGATCAGTGGCTCAGTTATGATTGTAAGACGAGACTTGCCTGTATTTTTTGTAGCCCAAATCCATATGCACTGATCAGTGGGACAGCAGAATAAACTACCACCAGGTATAATGTATATATATATACAGGTAGTTTTTGACTTATGACTTATGACAGTTGAGCTGAAAATTTCTGTTGCTAAGCAAATCAGTTACTAAGTGAGCAGTGGCCCATTTTACGGACTCTTGTCACAGTTATTCAGAAAATCCTGGCAGTTAAGTGAATTGTGGTTGATAAATGAATCTGGCTTCCCCCATTGACTTTGCTTGTCAGAAGCTCCCCAGGAAGGTCGAAGAGGACAATCCCAGATGCTGCAACCATGGTAAATATAAGCTGGTTCCCAGTGCCCGAATTTGGGTCATGTGACTGGGGAGGCTCCAGCAGTCATAAGTGTGAGAATTGGTCATAAATCACTTTTTTCGGTGCCGCTGTAACTCCTCTACACATATAGTGGTAAGTTGACTTATCTGTATTCATGCCTATGGAATATATAGTAGAATATATTTATACCTGATGGACTATGTATAGCCACCAATGACATTTTGGCTTCTGGTTTTCCATATTCCTTATTTCCTGATTTGAGTCCAAGGAAAGCAAACCAGGATATCTGTAGGGAGGCCCTTCTGTTGCTTGAATTCTAGTGATGAGATGCTGAATGCCTCCCTCTTCTTCCCCAGATACTCTGGAAAGTGGACTTCAACTACAGGAAGGTAAATATTATTAGAATTTTAAGCTCTGATGCCAGTAATTTAAGAGAAATCTGATAATTAACAAAAAAGAAAAATATAAGAATAGTTACCCTAAAGACTATGATGATCCAGTAAACTTTAATGGTTTTATGATTTTTGAACTATTACTTCCTTGTGGGTCTAAGTGTCTAATCACACTTGGCAAATAAACCTGTTGTTCTGTTCTTTTTTTTAATGGGTAATTTATTTTTATTTTTCTCCTTACAAACTCCTTCAATACATTTGGAAACATTTTCATATTATGATAAAAACAGTATCTAATTAGTACGTTCTTTATAATTAATCTCCCCCCAAAAATTATTAGTTCCAAATTAATTACTTCCGGTGTCAATCCAGCCCCACCCCCCAACCTTGACCTCTAATTTTGTCTTCTAGGTATCTAATTTTCTTCTAATTGAATTCAAGCTTAATTTTCTTTAAAACCTTATTAAATTAATATCCTTCTGCTTTATGTTCTGCCGGCGTGTCTCAACTGCCCATAATTACAGGGTAATTAGTCAAGGAAGACACACACCACACAATAAAAGGAAACCCCAAAAGTCTTTATAAACAGAAAAACAGAAACAGCTCCCTTTTTAAAATGTCAAAGGGATTTTCTGGTACACACAAGGCACAGGTTAAATGCAGTCAAATTGCTCACCCAATAACTGGGACATTGAGTTCAATTCTAAAGTCCAGAAAGTCCACACACAGTCTGGAACGGCAAAAAACCACGATCTTGATGAAACAATGAATCAGATAAACTGCCATGAGGCTAAAACACCAGGCTGCTCTTTTATCTGTAGCACTAATTACAGCAGCCCCACCCAACCACAGGTGGCCCCATTTATCTCCTGTAATAATCCTTCAGTTGTTCTCTCCTGTGCATCACTCTACGCATGTGTGGATGTGTCATAACTTCTTGTTCCAAATCCAGGGATGATAGGGGTGATTGATCTCCTCCTGGGCTGTCTGCCAAACTTGATGTCTGAGTGACAGGCCCTCTCCTCTGTTTTGTTTTTTTCGTGTCCTGTCCTATTCCTACTCCTACTCCTCTACTCCACACCACTCCACTTTACTCCATTCTGCTCTGTTCTATACATGATCTAGAAAATTGAAATCAATCTTGGTGTAGAATGAAAGATCTAGAGAAATGGGAAAATATGGCCTGGGACTGAAAAGAATATTGAATTTGTACCAAACTAATAACATCCTGTTGATTTTACTGCTTGATTAGAACTCTTAAAAAGGCAAAGCTTAGGTATTTAAAAGAAAACAATGAGTCTTCCAGTCCTGGACGGGGTGTTTGGAAGCTGAACTCCCTTCACACAAGAGGGTTAAACTCTTGGAGGTGAAGACACACGCAAGGTCTCTAACTGAAGTTCTTCTTCTCCTCCATCCTTCCTTCCCTTTCCCCTTACAGAGAATGTAACTCTGGACCCAGGCACAGCCGATCCTAACAGCCTTCAAATCTCCGGAGATCGAAAAAGCATCCTAAAATTTCTGCTAGGTAGAGCAATATATCCTCCTCGTTCCCCATACCCCGAAAGATATGAATATAATCCTTTTGTTCTTGGCTGTCAGATGTTCTCAACTGGGAGACACTTCTGGGAAGTAATTGTAGGGGATGGAACAGGATGGGCTGTAGGGGTTGCCAAAAAGCCAGAGAATGTAACAAATGTTTACCTGCTGACCAGCTGCTGGCAGATTGGGGAATGGGATGGGAAATACATGGCCAAGTCTCCATCAGGATGCTCTGATCTGGTCCTGACTGAGAGGCCCATGAGGATCCAGGTCTCTCTCAACTGCGAAGGGGGACAAGTGAGCTTTTTTGATGCCAGGACATTAACTCTGCTCCATACATTCTCTGACGCTTCCTTGGTTGGAGAGACCCTTTGGCCCTGTTTCTATTTTGCCAAGGATTCCCGCATGACCCTCCCCTAAAAAATGGGACCTCCATAAGCAAAACTTTGGAAAAATCCCATTTTTCAAGCAGGGATCTCTGAAAGCCTTTAAAGCAGAGGTTCCTTAGCTTTTTACTACTTCAGCTTCCTTTATTGTCTATTATGTGCCATACCAAATTGGTTGGAGATGTGTAGCATTGGAAATTTAAGGAATGGGTCAGTCAATCAACCTAAGAAGGTGGGGTGTGCACCGGGCCAGATTATCTCCGGGACCGCCTTCTGCCGCACGAATCCCAGCGACCAGTTAGGTCCCACAGAGTGGGCCTTCTCCAGGTCCCATCAACTAAACAATGTCATTTGGCGGGCCCCAGGGGAAGAGCCTTCTCTGTGGCGGCCCCAGCCCTCTGGAACCAACTCCCCCCAGAGATTAGAATAGCCCCCACCCTCCTTGCCTTTCGTAAGTTCCTTAAAACCCACCTCTGCCGTTAGGCATGGGGGAACTGAGATATTCTTTTCCCCTAGGCTGCTACAATTTATGGATGGTATGTTTGTATGTATGACTGGTTTTTATAATAAAGGTTTTTAGCTGTTTTAGTATTGGATTGTCGCATGTTGTTTTTACCACTGTTGTTAGCCGCCCCGAGTCTACGGAGAGGGGCGGCATACAAATCCAATTATTATTATTAATAATAATAATAATATAAGCTTGATAAGATGTAATGTCATATGTTAAGGTATATCAGTATTAAAGATAGCTCATGTTACAGCCAAACCCATAAATCATGGATTTTAGATGTCCATCACAGTTCTCCTGCCCATTAATGTACTTTGCTTGTTTGTTTAATGTTTAGTTGCAACCAGTGATTGTAATTTTATGATTGTCTCCTGGGTTATAGTTCATTCCTTTGCAATTTTATGTCAATAAATGTATTTCTATCTCATTTTTGCCAATATGAGATTTTATTTCTATTTTAGAGTGGCGTTGTTACTTTTATGTTTTGTGAAATCAAACAAATCAGTGATTATTCACTGTAATACTGTACATACATAGAACGCGAAGACACACAGAAGACAAAAAGAAAACAGACCATCTGTTATAAACATAGGAGATGTGAGTGCTATATGAACTAAATATTTCACCTGGTCAAGCCAAAATTCAAGTAGAATTGTTAATGGAATTGTAAAAATTAAATTCATTATGAAATAAATACATTAGTTGACAAGATGCTAGATAACATCCTTTTTCCTTCTTGCTTTAAGTCCCACTCTGCCTTGTATTGAGTAGCTGTAAAAGAAGCCAATGTAGTGTGGTAGTTAAGAAATCAAGCTAGAAGCCATGAGTTCTAATCCTGCCTTCGGCACAAAGCCTGCTGGGCAACCTTGGACCAGTCACTCTCACTCAGCCCTAGGAAGCGGGCAATGGCAAGCCACTCCTGAACCTTGACCAAGAGAAGTGGAGGGAGATTCCTCCAGGTGGTCACCAGGGGTCAAGCAATCTGAGACAGATGTAATGTACAATTAATACAATATGATAATATAGAACGAACAGTTAACATGCTTCCTGGATGAAAAACTTTGGATACTAGATACATTTAGACGACTGGGACAAACTCTGGAAAGAAAACTATAAATTAACACTATTGGTTCCTTACAAGGAAAATCTATATAAGATGTATTATCAGTGGCATTTCACTCCCGCCAGACTCACCAAAATTCATCCCAACATAGGTCCCCTATTTTGGAAATGTAAAAAACAACACAGAATATATTACCATATATGGTGGTCATGACAAATGGCACGAAATAGTTGGATAAAAATTAAGACTTGGCTAAAAGAAATGACCCAATGTGACATTGAAATAAGACTTGAGACCTATTTATTAGGAATTATGTTAGGACAATATATACTAAACCAAATTATTATCTAATTATCCATATACTAACTGCCGCAAGATTGGCATATGGCCAACATTGGAAAGACAAAAATCTCCTGTCAGATAACATGATAATTAATAAAATAATGGACTGTGCTGAAATTACCAGGCTTACACATGAATTACAAAACAAACAAGAGAAAAACTTCATTACCGTATGGGAAAACCTCTACAAGTAGCTAGATATCAGAAGAGATAATACAAATAAATAATTACAAAATAAAGGGAAAATTGTAAATAATAAATTTAATGAAAACAGCTGGAAATATAGTTGATAGATAGGGAAACCATAGAGATTATAATTTTCTTCTTTCAGAATTTACTAGAAATGTAAAATAAGGAAATAAGGGTGTGTTATGTAACTGGCTTATATATGTATGTATTGTACAGTGGTATTTCTGTACTGTTTTTAATGTTTTTGTTCAAATGTTATGTTTTTTCTTTGCATTTTTTATTTGTTCTCTGTTTTTTGTTGTTTAAAATTCAGTAAAAAAAATATTTTTAAAAAAACAAAAAAAAATCCGAGGCAGCCCAAAACTGGTTTTGATATTGAGATGGGTGGTCAGATCCAGTTTGGTCTAATGGTTAAGGTGTCAGGCTAGAAAGAAGAAAACTCGGAGTTTAAGTCCTGCCATAGATCTGAAAGCCAGTTGGGTGACCGAGTCATTTATTCTCAGGATAGTTTTGGTGGAAATAGGAGGAGGAAGATATTTTGGATATGTTTTCCACCTTGAGTTATTTGTAAAAAATAAATAATAGCAGGAGTGAAACTGAACTCTGATGTGGTGACTTTGATTGCTAACAGCACTTCTCTGGAAAATCTCAAAGCATCTAAGCCATTGAAAACTGACCAGGGTGATTAGAGAGAGAGAGAAAGAGAACATTGCATGAAATCAAGATATGAGGACCAGCTATTCATTCATTCATTAATTGAGTCCTTCAGGATTGGGCAGCATAGAAGTTGAAATAAGCAAGCAAGCAAGCAAGCAAGCAAGCAAGCAAGCAAGCAAGCAAGCAAGCAAGCAAGCAAGCAAGCAAGCAAGCAAGCAAGCAAGCAAGCAAGCAAGCAAGTAAATAAATTCATAGATAGGCAGACAAATAGATGATTTATTTCATTGCCATATCTTTCCAGTTCAGAATAAACAGAATAAAAACATATAGCAATCATCTTCATATCCTCTCTAGGTGCTGAGAACAAGGAGCAAAAATGTTCCCTTCCTGAATCCAGGAGTAAGAAAAATCTTCTCTGTTCACATTCTTGGAACTCTTTGTGCTGGATGTTGTCATTAAATAAGTGGTACTTTTTAGGATTTTCCTTGTACCTTTGCCTTGTCTATTTCACAGATTTTTACCCAGGATGGACATGGCAAATTGATCTGTATTAACAAACCATTCTAACTAAGCCTGTCAGCTGCCCTCTTATGCTTACTTGTGCTTCACTGTTATGTGGTGACAGGCTTCCATGAACCGTGGGGAGAGGGAATGAAGGGGAGAATTTCTGGGGAGATGAAAGTAAGTGGAGAAAACTAGAGAGAAATCCGTCCAGAGAGACACTAGGAGCCAACAATCTGGAGCAGCCCAAAAGTGGCCTCGATATTGACATGGGCGGCCTCAGATATAGTTTGATCTAGTAGTTAAAGCACCAGGCTAGAAAGAGGGAGAATTGAGTTCAAGTTCTGCTTTAGCCATGAAAGCAAAAGGAGTGACTGAACTAGTCATTCTATCTCAGTCCAACACATCTCATAGGATTGTTCTGGGGAAAATAGGAGGAAGATGTATTTGATATATTTGTCACATTGAGTTACTTATGAAAAGAATACAAGCAGGACACACAATAAAAAATAGGATAGACAGGCAGGCAGACAGAAACATAGAAGACTGATGGCAGAAAAAGACCTCATGGTCCATCTAGTCTGCCCATATAGTATTTCCTGTATTTTATCTTAGGATGGATATATGTTTATCCCAGGTATGTTTAAATTCAATTACTTTGGATTTACCAACCACATGTGCTGGAAGTTTGCTCCAAGCATCTACTAGTCTTTCAATAAAATATTTTCTCATGTTATTTCTGATCTTTCCCCGCAACTAATGTCAGATTGTGCCCCCTTGTTCTTGTGTTCACTTTCCTTACCTTGTTTAACCCTTTAACATATTTAAATGTTTCAACCATGTCCCCTCTTTCCCTTCTAGTTCTCTAGATGATAGATAGACAGACAGACAGACAGACAGACAGACAGACAGACAGACAGACAGACAGACAGATTCCCTGTTTTCTGCAAAATAAGACATCCCCTGATAATTAACCCAATTGGGTTTTTGAGTGCATGGCAATAATGCCAAGCAATTATTTCAGGGTTCAGAAAAATATAAGATGGTCTTATTTTTAGGGAAACATGGTAGAGCAAAAATTCATGGGGGATGAGAGAGAAGGGAAGAGAAAGGAGGAGGTTTTGGTAGGAAGGAGGAGACCAAGGAAAGAGAGATGGCAAGAGGGAGCAGAGAAGGGTAATGGGGCCTCCACCCCACAGAATAAGGGGGGGTCAATGGATGGGGATAGGTTGAGAAAAGGAGGAGAAAGGAGGGAGGGAAAGATGTGGGGGAAAGGGAGACAAGCAGGGGGATCAACAGAGGAGCAGACAGAGGCAGTGGTAGGCAGGCAAGCAGCAGGGGAGAGGAGAGAGCAAAGAGAGGAAGGACTAAACCACCCAACCACAGGATCGGCCTGCAGAGATGCAGAAGCAGCTGGCTGGAAGGACAAGAGTCCAGCCGAGTAGGGCAAGTGGAGGTGCTTGAGCAAAGGGAGCAGAGTGGAGGAGTTGGATCCACAAGGAATGGACTGTAGCAGGGAAGGGGCCTGCATGGTTGGAAAGGAGGGACCCTTTCAGGAGTTGAAACCAACCAACCAACCAAGAGCCCTTCACTCTTCTACCATTGACAGAACACCCACAAAACTAGATTTACAATCCTGAGTCTTGAAAGCTTAGAACTATGATACCTTAAACATGATCTAAGTATTGCCCACAAGATCATATGCTGCAATGTCCTGCCTGTCAGACTACTTCAGCTTCAACCACAACAACACAAGAGCACACAACAGATTCAAGCTTAATATTAACCGCCCCAAACTTGACTGTAAAAAATACGACTTTAGTACTCGGGTTGTCGAAGTGTGGAACTTATTACCGGACTCTGTAGTATCATCCCCTAACTCCCAACATGTTACCCGTAGACTATCCATGGTTGACCTCTCCAGGTTCCTAAGAGGTCAATAAGGGGTGTACATAAGCGTACTAGAATGCATTCTGTGCACTGTGCTATAGTCTCTCCTATATCTTCCCTACTATATCCTCTATAACCTTCATTGTGTATTACTCTGTATTGGACTAAACAAATAAATAAACCAATTACTCAGAGTAGAGCTGCAAGGGACTTTGGTGGTCTTCTAGTCTAGCCCCCCTGCTCAAACAGGAGACCCTATATCAGGGGGGAGGGCTGCTGCCCAGACGGGGGAGGGCGCAATGGGTAGGGAAAATGGAGCTCCATCCCAGAGCAACCAATTTCCACTGAAAGATGTTGAAAGAAAATGCAGGGCATCTTGCATAAGCCACGCCCCCCCCCCCCCCCCCAGGAGATATAACACAAACACACGCTATTTGAAACCCACAATTCAGGAAGGGACCATACTTCCCCACCTCTCCTTTTATCAGGATCTAAGGATCAATAATTGATGGGGGGGCACTCTCCCGTGTTTTTATCCCCCCCTCTTTTAACAGGATGCTAGGATCAATTGTTTTTTAATTGGGCTTCGTCCCAGGGAGGTTTACTTCCCATCAAGCATTTAAAACAATCTCCCCCTTTAACGAGCTGGTTGCGCGAATAATAAACGATTTGGGATCCGTCCCGTGAATCTTTGATCCAATTTCTCCCTTTTAAAATACTGCTGTTCTCCTTTAAGAAGCCAGAGAAGCTCACCAAAAGAAGACCAACAATTTCTTTCGGTTTCCTGCCTGGGCAGAGCCCCAAAGGCGGTCACCTGATTCACAGGAAAAGTTTCGAAACTTAACTTTCTCTTTCCTTCTGGAGACGGCGATGGCGTCCGAGGCGCCCTTGCAGGATTTCTTGGAGGAAGCCACCTGCTCCATCTGCCTGGAGTATTTCCAGGACCCCGTGCTCATCCCGGAGTGCGGCCACAACTTCTGCCGGGGCTGCTTGACCCGCAGTTGGGAGACGTCGGAATCGGAGCCTTCCTGTCCCCAGTGCAGACAGACCTTCGCGCTCCTCAGCGTCCTCCCCAACAGGCAGCTGGCGCGGGTTCTGGAAGTGGCTAAGCGATGCGGAGGTCCTTGGGGTGAGGAAGTAGGGACGTTCTGCCCGAAGCACCGGGAGCCCCTCAAGCTCTTTTGCAAGTACCACGAGACCCTCATGTGTGTGGACTGCATGTTCTCCGAAGAGCACAAGGGCCACTCGGTGATCCCTCCGGAGGAGGCTTTCCCGAAATACAAGGTAGGAATCAGCCTGGAGGAATCGCTGCGGAGGGGCAGCTAGAATCCTTTGCCTTCCTGGCAATCTTTGAACCAATTTACTTGCTTCCTCTGTTGTCTGCAAAATGGGATTATCATGGGGCAGAACCATCACTGAGAAGCAGACTCGAGGGAAGATCCAAGAAACTTGTACTGAAGTACTTCAGCAAAAGGGTCTCAGCAATTGTTTAATAATAGTAATAATAATAATAATAATAATAATAATAATAATAATAATAATAATAATAATAATATGTTCTTTGCATATTTTTAAAATTATGCGTTTTCAGTTTTTATTATTAGATTTGTATTATACTGTATATTGTTTTTCTATTATTACTGTGAGCCGCCCCGAGTCTACGGAGAGGGCGGCATACAAATTTAATAAATAAATAAATAATAATAATAATAATAATAATAATAATAATAATAATAATAATATGACTCGGGGCGGCTCACAACATCACAATACAGTATAAATACAAATCTAATACTTAAAAAATTAAAAAACTGATTTAAAATACATTGTCATTAAAAAACTTACCTGCTACACAATCATACACACTGAGTCCAACTGAACATAAACCTAATAAAGGTCAACAGAAAAAAAGGAGGGGGGGAGATTAAAGGAGCCAAGACTCCAACCACATATACAAAGACAAATTTGATACAGTTAAGATTAAGTTTCTTTGACTCACAGGTTCCCTGAAATGTTTTTTATATTCCTTGCCTTGACCTACTTTGACCTCCTTCAGAAATTTCATATTTTATGCTAATCTTTCTTTATCAAGGCGTGTGTGTTTTATAATAAGCTAGAACAGTGATGGTGAACCTATGGCACGGATGCCACAGATGGCACCTGGAGCCAAATCTGCTGGCAGGCGAACTGTTGCCCTAGCTCAGCTCCAACCTCTATGTGTGTGCCGGCCAGTTGATTTTTGGCTAGCACCGAGGCTTTGGTAGGGCGTTTTTGGCTTCCAGAGGGGAGGGGGAGGTCATTTTTACCCTCCCCCGGCTTCAGGAAAGCCTTTTGAGCCTGCGGAGGGTGAAACATGAGCCTACTGGGTCCACCAGAACTTGGGAAACTGGATGTTTCCAGCCGCTAGAGAGCCTGGGTGGGGGAGGGGAGAAGCTGTTTTCACACTCCTCAGGCATTGAATTATGTGGTCACATGATCAAAATTTGGATGCTTGGCAACTGCCATGTTGAAGACTGAAATATATACTGCTCAAAATAAAAGGAACCCTTTAACAACATAATATAATTCCAAATAAATCAAACTTCTGTGAAATCAAACTGTCCACTTAGGAAGCAACACTGATTAACAATAAATTTCACATGTTGTCCGCACATTCAACTTTGTACAGTACAAAGTATTCAATTAGAATATTTCATTCATTCAGATCTAGGATGTGTTCTTTGTGTGTTCCCTTTTATTTTTTTGAGCACTGTACTATATCTTCTAACTGGAGTTTCCCTCTGTTGTGGTTAGCTCTGGCCCTGCTCCTTCCCCAAGGACTGTGGATGTGGGGGAGACATCCACATCGTGCAGGCCTGTTTTGCCGCCCCCCCCATCTGCTGATGAAGGCTCCTCTGACCAAGAAGACATGAGTGACAGGGACGAGGAGATTGTGGCAGACAGCTCAGAAGGAGATCAATTATCTAGCTCCTCCTTGGATTCAGAACAAGAGTTAATGATACAGCCACTCATGAGGAGAGCGATGCATAGGCAACAACAACAACTGAGAGATTATTATCAAAGAAAATGAGGCCACCTGTGGGTTTGGCCATTGTGGAGGATTATCTGATCCCCGTGTTTCGTGACTGCTTTACTGACTTTGACTTTGTGTGCTGATTTTTCCCCGTTTTGAAACTAAACCAGAGCAAAGTGTGCTTCAGTTTGTGAAAGAAGAAGGACTGTGAATTGCCTCACAGCTGCAAGCTAAGTATCACAGAACTGATAAGGGACTTGTACAAATTACCAGTTTGTTTGGAGACGAGTGCTCTTTGCTATACCAAAAGAGGGCTTAGTTGAAGTGACTTTTCATTATAAAGAACATTGTTTTGAATTTTCAAATGTGTGTGTGTCTGAAATTTGTACCTGTGAATTTTTGGGAGGAGTCTGCCAGAGAGCTCGACAGAACACCCTCCAATTAAATTCTTTACAGAAAAGAAACTCAAAACTTGTATTTTCTCTTCAGATCAATGCTGAGAATTGCCTGAAGGTTCAGAAGGCGCAGAAAGAAAAAATATCTACATACAAAAGAGACACAGAGAAAACAGTGCAGGAAATACTTGTAAGTATTGATCCAACGGTGAGGATTTTCTGAGCTAATAGGAAGGAGACCCCCATCCGCCATCTTTAATGATAGACAGCCTATTCGTAAGTACAAGTTCTGACTTAAATGAAATTCAAATTATTTTTTTGGGGGGAGGGTGTAATTTTTTCTTCTTCTCCAATTACCTATACAGAAAAAAGATACCATTTATTTTAAATTAATTTACAATACAGTATATCATTTTTACAATTTCGTTATATATAAATTAACCAATGCCACCTCCTCACCATTTGACATCTGAACCAAAAAATAATTATTCCAATTACTATTCTTAATCACATCAAATTAATTACATCATAATGTTTTTAATTTTCTCAAAATCTCCTCCATATCAATTTTCATATATGCTTTCATGTACCCTCTTCCATAATAAATGCCCTCTAGAATAAAAGAGAAAAAGAAAAAGGACATTAAGGGAAAAGAAAAGGAGCAAAACTTTCAGATTACCTCCAACACAGTATTTAAATTAAAACCAACCATTGCCAAAAAGTAGTTAAAATATATATAAAGAGGGCAAAAGAGGAGAAGCCACCATATAGTACAGTGATCCCTCGATTAGCGCGGGGGTTACGTTCCAAGACCTCCCACGCTAATCGATTTCCGCGTTATAGTGGTGCGGAAGTAAAAAACACAATCTGCGCATGCGCGCCCTTTGTTCCATGCCGCACATGCGCAGAAGGTGGAGCGACGCAAGTTCGGAGGCTGGCAATGCAATGGTGATTTTTCCGGACTCCTCGCCGCTACCCCCCGCCCGCCCGATTCGCCCCTCTCACCGGCTTTCTTGGGGCAGCGCTGGCGGCAATGGCAACCTTCCCTCCCTCCCTCCCTCCCTCCCTCCCTCCTTCCTTCCTTCCTCTCACCGGCTTTCTTGGGGCAGCGCTGGCGGCAATGGCAACCTTCCCTCCTTCCCTCCTTCCTTCCTTCCTCTCACCGGCTTTCTTGGGGCAGCGCTGGCGGCAATGGCAACCTTCCCTCCTTCCCTCCCTCCCTCCTTCCTTCCTCTCACCGGCTTTCTTGGGGCAGCGCTGGCGGCAATGGCAATGGCAACCTTCCCTCCTTCACTCCCTCCTTCCCTTCTCTCCCTCCCTCCCTCCTTCCCTCCCTCCCTCCCTCCTTCCCTCCCTCCTTCCCTTCTCTCCCTCCCTTCTCTCCCTCCTTTCTCAAAAAGCACTTAAATACTGTACTGTACTGTGTAATGACAGAATAAAACCCCCCAGCCCTCACCTGTGTTTGAATTTCATTCACTCAGTCATTCATTCTTCTGTACAGTATGTACAGTACTGTATGCCACTCAGTCCCAACACTTTTAACCCATAAATTACCATTTCCCATCCCCTTAATTACCATTTCCCCTTCCCATTACTGTACCTCTACCTGTACCTGTACACATTGAATAAGACTCTTAAGTTATGAACAATAACATATTTATTTACATTTTTTTGGGGTGGGGTGGGGGTTAGCATAACTGGGATAACTAGGGATCTTCTTCTATCACCATTTCTACAATGGACGCTGCAGGTGATGGTGTGACAGACCTCTTGGTTTTCGTGACAAACATGGTCATGGGCAGTTGTTGGCGCCGTTTCTTTTTCTGGCCTAACATGGATCTGTATGGTGCAAAGATGTTGTCAAGGGAGGCGTTAAACTGTATAGAGCGAGTCATGTTGGGATCCCAAAGTTCCGCCATGTGTTGCAGATGTGCAGCAGTTCTGTTCATTTCTGCAAGCCGCTCAAGCGTTAGGCCAACATCTTCTTCCTCAGCTTCTTCAGCTCCCTCTTCCTCCTCTTCTTCACTCGCTGACCTGGTCAGCTCCTCCCCCTTCTGCAATTAGGTCTTTAAACGTGCCCTGGACAAAGTTTTCTGCTGCACCTGTATCTGCTGAGGCAGCTTCTCCATGCAATGACACACTCTTCAGGCCATAGCGCCGTTGAAATTTCTCAAACCACCCTTTGCTTGCTGTGAATGTGGCTGGGGCTGAAGAAGCAGAAGAATGACAGGAAAGGGAGAGAGAAGTGACTTGAATGAAAGCATACAGTACTGTATAGTAAATGCCCACCTCCTTCCCTCCCTCCTTCCCTCCTTCCTTCCTTCCTTCCCTCCTTCCCTCCCTCCCTCCCTCCTTCCTTCCCTCCCTCCCTCCCTCCTTCCCTCCCTCCTTCCCTCCTTCCTTCCTTCCCTCCTTCCCTGCTCCTTCCTTAAAAAACACTTAAATACAGTATGTAATGACAGAATAAAAAACCCCAGCCCTTACCTGAGTTTCCCTCATCTGCATCGCCTCCTTCTGTGTCTTCAAGACGGTTGTACAATTGCTGGTCCTTGGTCCTTATGGTGTTGGTATCCAAAGCAATGCTCTTTTTGCGGCAGTCTTGTACCCACAGGGACAAAGCAGCTTCCATCTTCATGGCGTTTGTTTCTAGGCATCACCATTCTTTTTGCAGCCTTGTTGAATGCTATCAGAGAACTTTGCCTTATCTTTTTCTCGTCTTTCCGAATGGTTCGCACACTCGATTCGTTGATCCCATACTGCCGACCAACATCTGCATAAGAGCGTCCCTCTTTCAGCATGTCCAAAATGTCAATTTTCTCTTTAATTGTGAGTATCCTCCTGCTCTTTTTAGCGTCGCCGCCTCCACTCCGTGTGCAACGTTTAGGAGGCATCTTCCAACAAGTCTGAACAAGTTCCAACAGTTGCAAAGCTTTTTTTTGCGTTTGCAACGATTGGTTGAGATTTTGGCCAATCAGCAATCAGTATGACGTCATCGGGCGGGAAAAACCGTGGTGTAGAAAAAAAACCGCGGACTTATTTTTTAATTAATATTTTTTGAAAAACCGTGTTTGTAGCGTTTCACACTAATCGAGACCGTGCTAATCGAGGGATCACTGTATATCCCAAATATCGCCGAATTTTAAAAAAACCTAATTAAAAATAATTCCCTTTCATGAATAAAAATACAAAATAAAAATAGAGATTAAAGATTAGAAGATAGCAGGGGAAAAATAAGAAGGAAAATAAAAAGAAAAAGAGAGAATAAAAACAAAGCTAAATACTCCATACATTCATCATGCTCTACTAAACAAACCCAGAATATCTACCCTATACTAATTATAACACTTTCAATCCGTCATCCTGCCCTATTCTTAAAAGAAAAAAAGTCACTGTATAGCCAGTGTAATCATCTTCCCTATACTAATTATAACACTTTCAATCCATCATCCGACCATTGACCCCGCCCCTCTTCCAATGAAATTCAAATTAATGACTGTGTTAGGGCAGAGAACTTGTTCTTAACCTGGGGACTAAGATGTCACCACTCGCTGAATGACATAGTTGGATTAAGTGTACCGTGTTTTATACAAAGGGTTTGGCTTGCTGAATAAAGTAAATAAAGTACAGTAATACCTCGTCTTACGAACTTATTTGGTGCCAGGAGGAGGTGCGTAAGGTGAAAAGTTCGTAAGACGAAACAATGTTTCCCATAGGAATCAATGGAAAAGCGATTAATGCGTGCAAGCCCAAAATTCACCCCCTTTTGCCTCATTACCGCCGGCATTCGGATTTTGTTCGGGGATGGGTGGAGGGGGGGAGACGGGGGGGAGACAGCACAGGCTGCCCGGAGGGAGCCTCCTGGGTGGATTAACCGAAAAGTCAACAGTTACTGTCCGGCTTGCAATGACTGGAAGGGAAGGGAGGGAAACACACGGGCGGTTTGTACGTGCGTCTTCTCTTAATTTTTGTGTCTGGGAGGCCCCACTGGGGTTCTAGGATCATCTTGCGGGAGTCCGGTAACGGTTGGGGAAAGGTTGGGGAAGCCCTAGCCGGATTCGCGCTGCGCCGCCACCCCTATCTGTAACTTCAGGCAGAAACCTTTCTCTCTCTCTCCTTCCTCCCTCCCTCCTTTCCCCTCTCCCTCCTGGCCTCCCTCCTCCTCCTCCTCCTGTATTCCGCCTCCCTCCCAGCCTCCGGGCCACATTCGCCTTCCTCCGCCACCACCGGTGCCCAGTTCCTCCTCCTCTTGCTTCTTTAGAAGATGACAGCCGGACGGCGGTGCGGAGGCTGTGGATGATGTGTGTGTGTGGAAAGGGTCAGTGGGAGAACTGGGGGGAGCTGTGGCCACCGCCCCGTGGAAGGGACCCGGCTGGGAAGCTCCCGAAGGTGTGGGCTGGGGTCTTTCCGGGAGAGCAAGCAGCAGGCGTGGGCTGGGGTCTTTCCCCTGGGGGCAAAGGTGGTGGTCACGGGATGGCTTTGCTGCAGGCGGGTGTCTAGGCACCGCAGCTCCCCCAGGTTCTCCCGCAGACCTCTTCCACACATCCCGACTCCCGCAGCCTCCACGCTTTTCTTTCGGCTTCGGGCTGGACAGGAGGAGCTAAGCAGCCGGAGATGTTGCCAGCCCAGCGGCATTTTACATTGATTCCTCCGGCCGCTTAGCTCCTCCCATCCATCCAGAAGCCGAAAGAAAAGCACAGAAGCTGGGGGAGTCGGGGTGTGTGGAAGAGGTCCGAGGGAGAACTGGGGGGAGCTGCGGTGCCTAGACACCTGCCTGCAGCAAAACCACCCCGCGACCACCACCTTTGCCCCTAGGGGAAAGACCCCAGCCCATGCCTGCTGCTTGCTTTCCTCGGACGACGCAAAGACCACCTTCGGGAGCTTCCCAGCTGGGTCCCTTCCATGGAGCAGTGGCTGCGGTTCCCCCCAGTTCTCCCGTGGACCTCTTCCACACGCCCTCGCCGCCCCCAGCCTCTGCGCCGCCGTCCAACTGTCAACTTGTAAAGAAGTGAGAAGACAAGGAGGAGCTGGGTGCCGATGGCGGCGGAGGAAGGCGAATGCTGCCCGAAGGCTGGGAGGGAGGCGGAATACAGGAGGAAGATGAGGGAGGCAGGGAGGAAGGAAGAGAGGGAAGGAGGGAGGTAGAGGGAGGGGGGAAGGAGAGAGAGAGAGAGAGATGAGCTCGACGGAGTTCATCCAAACAAAACCTCCCAGAAGGGAATCCGCCGGGGCAAATGGAATTCCTCGCCTCCTTTTGCTTGCACTGGCAGTCCCGAGGTGGGGAATCCCAGCTGTGGAACAGACAAAGCTCTCTGGCTCGCCCTGTCACCTTAAAGCAGCAAAGATCCCAACACCCCCGCTGCCACTTTTGCCTGGTCCTCCACGGGGGGGGGGGGAAGAGCTGCGGAAGAACAAGCAAGAGGAAGTGAGCAAGCGGGCTCCAGGTTCAGGCACAGCTCCGCCCCCCCCCCCCCGCGGAGGACCAGGCGGCAGTGGGGGGCTTCGTGACGGGGGAAACCCAGGGAGAGCCAGGGAGCCTTGTCTGAGGCAAAGTGCAGGTCCTTGCCACGGCCAGGATTCCCCGCCTCGGGACTGCCAGCTCAAGTAAAAGGAGGCAGGAACTCCCGGCGGGGCATCAAGCAAATAGGAAATTCCGGAAATGACAGTCACAAGGCAGGGAAATCTCTGCTGCAGTAAGAGAGCATAAGGTAGAGCGCATGCGCAGTAAGAGAGCCCACGCCCCCGGCTCCGGTTCGTAAGGTGAAAATGGTTCGTATCACGAAATGTTCGTATGACGAGGGGTTCGTATCATGAGGTACCACTGTATTTGGAATCCCGGATTGCCAAGAATATTTTCATAAGAGATCATTTAAACTCTATTTTTTTATTAAAAATATTTTCCTCCGCCCTGTTTTTTTAATATCAAAAGGGGTTTTTTTCTTCTTAGAAAATTCTTCCACCTCACTTCTAGATTCTTTAAGGAATCTATTTAATTATTATAGCAATAAAAATAAAAATAAAATAATAAGAATAAAAATATGCTCTTTGCTTTTTCTCCTTCGTGTTCTAGGACAAGATGAAAGAAGTGAAAAAAGATTTAATGGCTGAATTCAGAGAGCTTCAACTCTTGTTAGAAGCACAGGAGCAGCGCCTATTGACTAGGATGGAAGAGATGGAAAAGGATCTTATGGCAAGAGAAGAGAAGGGTTTGGCCAAGCACATGGAGGAACTCTGCTCCCTTGACCATCTCATCCAGGAGATAGAAGAGAAGCTTCAGGAACCAGCCAGCAAACTCTTACAGGTCAGGCAGGAAGTTGAGATCATAGAATACTAGGGCTGGAAGGGACCTTGGAGGTCTTCTAGTAATCTCGTCTAATCCTCTGCCTAAAGCAGGAGCCCCTCATATTCTCCCTAAAAAATGGTTGTCCAAATTATTATTGGAATCATCCAGTGACTCAGTACACACAACTCTGTGAGGGCAGCTGTTGCGCTGATAAATAATTGTGACTCTCAGGAAATTATTCCTTATTTTAGGTTTTATCTTTTTGTGAGGAGCTTCTACTCTTCACCTCTTGTTCTGCCCCTTAAGTGTTACAGAGACTGAATTGATGCCCTTTTCCTTATCACAGCCTTTCAAGTATTGGAAGATGGCTGTTGTGTCTCTCCTAAGCCTTCTCTTGGTGAGGCTGAGCATGCCGTGTTCCCCTAGCCATTCATTGTACAGTTTGGCTTCCAGAATCCTTATCATCTTTATTGCTCCTTTTTTTCTTTTCCATAAATTTAATTCAAATTATAATAGTGAAAAGATTGTAAGATTCTGGCTGGACTCAACAAGTTGAACAGTTGGGGGGGGGGGGGGAAGAACAATGAGATTTTTAAAATTAAAATTACTCATTATTTTGTGAATGTAAGAATTTAATTTTCTGCATAGCAAATGGCTCCTTTCAGTGCTTTTTCTCTTTATTTTTTTAGGACATTGGAAGCATCTTGAAGAAGTAAGTAAATCCACCCTTTTCTTTACAGCTGTTTGTATTTAGCAGTATTTTAATGTAAAGACAACATAGTGTATTTCAGGGCTTTTTAGACATTTCCTCAGATAACCTCAACACAATATAATTAACAATATTTGATATGATCAATTTTATTTTTATTTATTTATTATTAGAGTTGATTTTTATTAAATTATTACAGTTGGTTTCACAGTTGGTTGGTTTCACAGTCAGTCAGGTGTTTAGATTGAATTTTGCCATTTTATCCACTTATTGAGTCTAAGCTCTTCTAAGCAATGCAAGTATCATAAATACATGCTGGTTGCCAAGCAAACAAATCGTGATTACAGAGACACTGTGATAGATGTTAAGTGTGGAAATGTTGTAAGTCATTTTTTTGACAAACCATGGTAAATGGTTGCTAACAAATAGACAGAAATTGAGGTGATGTATAAGTGCGATTTCATTGCCTTACCTGAATCCATCAAGATCAGTTTGAACATTATATCCATTGTCTAATTACATGTGACACCCATGTTAGTCATTGGTCATCAGTCATTTGGTAAGCTACAGCCCGTTTGTTTGGCCAAGAGATTCACAAGAATTTTCCAGAGTAGGGAACCCAAAAGTGAAACTTAGTTGCCATTGCTAGATCTCTTGTTTAACTTGATGAAGGTGAATGAGTGCAGTTCTGGATCAGGATCCACTGAGTTGCCCTGGTGCCCATATTTGAATAGCTAGCCAGAGAAACGACTGAAGTCTGGGAAATGTGCCCTTATCAATCAACAGGAGTGCTGATTTACCACCAGCTTTGCCAAGTACGTAGGAGCCAAGGATGAGACAACAGAAGAAAACAAAAATGAATGACTTAATAATTGGTCATCAACATCCCACTGAACAACTACCGTGTTTCCCCAAAAGCCCCACTATGTCTTACTTTCAGGGTATTGTCTTATATTGGAAAACAATTGTCGAATTTTTTGTTTTAACCATAAAATTAACATTTAGACGCGGTGACGTATGGAGGGGGGGCGGCGCGGAAGTGGGCAGGAGGCGGCGCTCATTAAGATCAGAGGGAGGTGGCAGACGCGGCGACGTATGGAGAGGGGGGACGGTGCGGACGTGGGCAGGAGGCGGCGCGCAGCTAGATGAGAGGGAGGCGGCAATACCCCCATGTTTCCCCGAAAGTAAGACATATGTCTTACTTTCGGGGTACGGCTTATATTAGCCGACCCCCCCTGAAACCCCTGATACGTCTTACAATCGGGGGTGTCCTTACTATCGGGGGAAACAGGGTACAAACCACACACAACTAAACACCACATAAATACAATAATAATAATAATAATAATAATAATAATAATAATAATAATAATTTATTGGATTTGTATGCCACCCCTCTCCGCAGACTCGGTGCGGCTAACAACAATAATAACACAACATTTACAATCCAATAATAAAAACAACTAAAAACCCCTATTACAAAACCAAACATACACACAAACATACCATGCAAACTTGTAGTAGCCTAGGGGGAAGAGCTATCTCAACTCCCCCATGGCTGGTGGTATAAATGAGTTTTAAGTAATTTACAAAAGACAGGGAGGGTGGGGGCCGTTCTAATATCTGGGGGGAGTTGGTTCCAGAGGGCCGGGGACGCCACAGAGAAGGCTCTTCCCCTGGGCCCCGCCAAACGACATTGTTTAGTCGACGGGGACCCGGAGAAGGCCAACTCTGTGGGACCTTATCGGCCGCTGGGATTCGTGCGGTAGAAGGGCGGTTCCGGATGTATTCTGGCCCAATGCCATGTAGGGCTTTAAAGGTCATTACCAACACTTTGAATTGTGACTGAAAACTGATCAGCAGCCAGTGCAGGCCACGGAGTGTTGCAGAAACATGGGCGAATCTAGGAAGCCCCACGATGGGTCTCGCGCTGCATTCTGCATTATTTTACATTTGGAAACATTAAACTGCAGTTTACATTGCTTTGGCCATTTATCCAGTAAAGCTAAATCATTTACCATATTACAGATGCCTCCAGGAATATCAACCCTATTGTACACTTAACGTGCCCATATTTGAATAGCTAGCCAGAGAAACGACTGAAGTCTGGGAAATGGGCCCTTATCAATCAACAGGAGTGCTGATTTACCACCAGCTTTACCAAGTACTTAGGAGGCAAAGGATGGGACAACACAAGAAAACAACAATGAATGACTTAATAATTGGTCATCAACATCCCACTGAACAACTACAAACCACACACAACTAAACACCACATAAATACAATGTGTAGAACAGCTCAGTGCACACATTCGGGTGTGAAAGAGAGGTTTCCTGAGGGACTTAAAGTCTGAAAGCTCAGAAGACGCAGATTAGATGGTGTAGCTGGCTAATCCTCAAGAACCATTTGATATTTAGAAAGCTTCTATTGCCAGGTTGATAACACTTACAGGAACTGGGCATGGCTAGTCTATTGAGGAGAAGGGCCAGGAGAGACCTATGTTCCCTCTAATTTTTCAGTGTGGGCGGAAAAGTATAGCGTCTGAGCGGCAGTCCCCCTTGGCACTGGGCGGCATAGAAGGATAGATAGATAGATAGATAGATAGATAGATAGATAGATAGATAGATAGATAAGAAAAAAATCCTTTTTTATTAAAAGAAATTAATAATAAAACAAAAACCAAAATCTGTTACTATTAAAACAAAACAAACATGATTCTTGACAAATGTATATTTTATTTCATGTACACTGAGAGCATATGCACCAAGACAATTTCCTTGTGTGTCCAATCTCACTTGGTCAATTAAATTCTATTCTATTCTATTCTAATAATAAAACAAAACCAAAATCTATTAGATTAGATTTAGATTAGATTTATTGGATTTATATGCCGCCCCTCTCCGCAGACTCGGGGCGGCTATTACTATTAAAACTAAAACAACCAGCAAAACCAAAAACAACTATTAATAAATCCATGCTTTAAAATATTCATTTCTTCCCTTTTTTCTATCATTTCTCCATATCTCCCTTCCTTCCACTGCTTCTCTCTCTCTCTTGCTTTCTCTCTCTCTCTTGCTTTTTTCCTCTCTCACTCTCTCACTCTCTTCCTTCCTCTCTCTCCCTCTCTCTCTCTCTTGCTTTCTTTCTCTCTTTTTCTTTCTCTCTCTCCCCCATTGCTCTCTCTTTTTCTCAGTCTCTCTCCCTCTCTCCTTTCTAACTCGCTCTGTCTGTTGCTCTGTCTGTCTCTCTGCTTTTTTTCTCACACACTTCCACTCTCTTGTTCTCTCTCTCTCACTTTCTCTCTCTTTCTCCCCCCCTCTTTCTCTCTCTCTTTTTCACTTTCTCTCTATCTCACTGTCTGTTGCTCTCTCTCTTTCTCGCTTGTTTTCTCTCTCTGTTCCTTTCTTCTTTGCGGAGGCCGGTGAAGGTTTTTCTTATTTTGAATGTGCCAGGCGGGCTGGCAGGGGGATGGAAAGCGCGTGCGCACATGCGACATTCTAAATCACCTTCGCGGGCCTCCACTGTGAGAAGAACGCCCGCCCCGCTTCTCCTGCAGCCCCCTTGCTGATAGTCCGGGATGAAAGCACTCTCAGCGAAGGGAGGGGCTGGGTGGGGCGGGCATTCCCAAAGCGCTCGGAGTGGCTAGCGGCCAGATGAGGAGGACGAGAAGCCACAGCCACCACTGCCACTGTGGGAGCTTCATCGCTGGAAGCTTTCGACAAGAGATGGTATAAGACACAGATGGCGACCCTATGGCACACGTGCTGCAGGTGGCATGCAGAGCCATATATGAGGGCAGGTGAAGCATTGCCCTATGTCAGCTCCAACATACATGTGCACGCCCGCCAGCAGATTTCCGGCCTTTTTGGCTGTTTTTGCTCTCCCCAGGCTTCAGGAAGTCCTGAACTCTGGGGACGGCAAAAAATGGGCCAACGGGAAGTCCGGAGACTTCAGTGTGTCCTGTGTGCATGAAAGATGTTGTATACATGTGCAGGAGGCAGTGTGGGGGTTGTGTCCCTACATTGGGGAAGGGCATTGCATTGTGTGTGTGGGCACGAAGTGCGCACACAATCACACGCAGCCATATGTTTTTTGGCACCAGAGGCAGAGAAGGTTCACCATCACTGGTGTAAAGACTCCTGCTTGGGTGGTGGCGTGTGGGGGATGGACTAGAGCAGTGATTTTCAACCTTTT